>NC_089634.1:920676-1227568 GCF_039881205.1 Euwallacea similis | reverse complement strand
ACACGATTTGCTCGGCTAGCTCGGGGAGAACCAACTACGAAAGTCACCCCGTTTTTGAATTTGGGGCTCCATTCATACGAGGTCTGACTATAAAATTTCTTGAAAAACACTACAGCCTGCCTGCACATAAAATAGTTTACGTCAAACTATCGCACTTGCCATGACCTTAAATGTCTACTATTGCTCTCATTAATGAAAACAAAATCAAGTTGTCAGCTGTCAAATTATAGCAACAGTTGCGCAAAGCCGTTTTTTCTGTTAGACGCAAAAATGTTTGAATGACACGTTAATAATATCAAATTCTAAGTTAAATTAAGTAAAAGTGCAAATGAAACTTTAGAAATGCCAAGACTAGAGTATAGCGAGGTTGTTATGAAGAAATCTGCAGTGTTTGAATTATATAAAAAATTGAAAGAAGGGCGGGAAAACGTGAAAGATGATGAAAGGCCCGAGCGTCCAAAAAGTCTCTGAACGTGTGAAAATATGGAAAAAGTACGACAACTAGTGAAATCTGATAGATAGTTGGGTACGCGGGTTATTGCAAAAGAGTTAAATTTGGACAGGGAAACAGTAAGAAAGATTTTGACCGAAGATTTAGAAATGAAAAAAGTGTCTGCGAAGATGATTCCGAGAATTTTACTGACGAGCAAAAGCAGCGGTGGCTCGATATTTCATCTGATTGTTCTTCCCATTTGGATGTTTTTGACAGAGTAATTACTAGAAATGAAACTTGATGCGTCCTGAGCGACCCAAAAACGCCAGAACTTGCAATGAAAAACAAAAGATTGGCCAAGACCAAAAAACGCGAATGTACAATCACACATCAAAACCAAGCTTATTTGTTTTTTCGATCACAAGGGCAATGGTTACTTTGAGTTCATTAAACAAGGACAAACAGTAAAACAACATTGTTACTTCGATGTGCTGACTAGGTTACGCAATACTGTTCGTACAAATCGCCCCGAATTTTCTCCGAACAATTGGCTCACATGATGCACTAACCGTTCCCTCCGTTATATCTAAAGAACAAATCGCAAAGTTGGACCATCCGCCTTATTCGCCAGATTTGGCGCCTTGCGACTTTTGGCTTTTCCCAAACATGAAAAGTGCAATAAAAGGACGCCGATTCTCTGATATGTCTGACATTCAAAGGCATGTGGCCGGAATACTAAAGAGCATTCCGGAAAACGAGTTCCAAAAATGTTTTGTGGCAGCATTGTCTAACAAAGTGTATCGCTGTCCAAGGGGAATACTTTGAAGGCGATCATAGACGTTATTTTGTATAGATGCAAATAAAGTTTTTACGAGTTCATTCCGGGAACTTTATTGTCAGACCTCGCACACTTGCTGGTGCGAAAGACATGAATTTCCATACTGTAACTTCATTCTACGATGAATATCATTGGGTTTCACCCCTTCGCTTCGCAAAAAACGAATAACAAAACGCTGTTCCTCCTTGGTGCAATGCTCTAGCGGAGTTGCCATTTCGGAACTGTCACTTTGTGAACTTCATTTGTTTCTACGTCACGATCCTTGCTAAGCCTCCTACGTCTCAAAAATAATATTTTTGCCAATTTATAACATGGAATCTCGCGGGGGATTTTTTTAAAGCACTTTTACGGTTTTCATTTGACCCTGCCTCGTATAAAAATTTACAGTTGACAAAAAAAGTGTTCGCACACACGATGAATTGCGCTTAACATGAAATTAAAACATACTTCTGACAAGTTTGGTAGTTTATTTCGAAAGTTACTTAATATTACGTACTTTTCAACAAAAGAAAAAAAAAACGTTATCCTAGTTGTAGAAAACAACAAATTATTTTTTATTGCGAAAAAGCTATTTGCACATGATTAAACAACTCGGAAAAACAAACAAATGCAGCAGAAATAGTTAAATAACTAACGTACTAATATTTGGAATGCATGGCTTTTGCTTTAATAACTGCTTCTAATCACCATTCAGGCATCGATTCTACGAGTTTCTTTGTAATAACTGACAACGTTCTATTCCAGGCTCCAGTCGCTAATATTGTATTATAAAAGCTTTATTGGATGCATGCTTTGCCCTTATTATACAGGGTGTTCTTAAATATCATGCGTATACAAAAGGGGTCAAATCTTCAGCGTATTTCATGACTAAAAGTTCATATAAATATAGATCCGCAAACTCTTGGTTACCTACCTACAGGGTGTCCAAATTTCAGAAATGTTTTGGTTTTTTCTCTATAGCTTCCGCAGTTTTTGCAATATTTAGCAAAAATGTGCAATATAGTTTGCGCTGTAAGACTAACATGATTAGGCACATCAAATTGTTTTGACAATCTATAAGGTGATATTTTTTCAGGAGTCATAACCTTTTTTCTCCTTCTGAACTTTTTCGCGATGCGCCACTGGTAGAATCTAAAATACAAAATAACTTTTTTATTTTGTTTAGAAACTTTTTGGTCTCTTGCAGTTTTTTCGTATCTGCGTGGGTTATCGAGAAAAAAAATAAAGAGCTATTTTTTGCGATTCGCTAGATGAGATTAAAATTTTTAAAATTAGTATGAAAAAAGTATAGGAGGTTCTAGCTTTATTTGGCCAATTTTTTGTTTTTATTAATTCTGACAGTTCGCATTTGAAATCGTAATTTGTGTCATAACTGTATATCTTTATGAATTAAAGTTTTAAGTTGTAAACCATAAGGTGTAAAAGTGTTTTAAATTCTCCTTATTATCTCAAAAAGCTAAATTTTATGAATTTTGTGAGAAATAATAAAAACAAAAGATTGGCCAAATAAAGCCGGAGCCCACTGCACTTTTTTCACATTCATTTTACAAATTTTAATTTCATCTAGCGAATTGCAGGAAATCATTTTTTATTTTTTTCCTTTATAATCGATGGATGTACGGCAAAACTACAAGAGACCCAAAACTTTCTAAACAAAATAAAAAAGTCAATTCAACAAAGTCATTTTGTATTTTAGGTTCTACCAGCAACGCATCGCAAAAACTTCAGGCAGAGAAAAGAGGATATGACTCCTAAAAAAATATCATTCTGTAGATTATCAAAACCATTTGACATGCTTAATAATGTAAGTCCTATAGCGTAAACTACATTCCAAATTTTAGTTAAATATCACAAAAACTATAGAAGCTATAAAGAAAGAACAGAAAACTTTCTTAAATTTGAACACCCTCTTAATAGGTAAAGAGGCGTTTGCGGACCTATGTTTGTATGAACTTTTAGTTACGAAATGAGCTAAAAAATTACCCCCTTTCGTATATACGTACATGGTATTTAGGAACACCCTGTATATCTATCACATGCTACAAATTGTCAATTGGATTAAGATCTGACGAGTGAGGCGGTGTTCAGAACCTTCTAGGTACGATGTAGGGCAACTATTCTCACCTAATATGTGCCGATGCTTAGAAATGTTGTCCTACTGAAAGCAAGTCATTTTTCAATCCTGATCTTTGGGCACTAAGCATAAAACTGCATCGCAACACATTCACATAACTACGTGCAGTCATGGTACTTTCTCTGATTTATAGATTTCCAACTCCACCCCATGCCCTACATCCGCAAACCATGGTATCTCCACCACCATGCTTAACTATATCGAGAAGGTTTTTCGTTTCTAGAACCGTATTCTTTTTTCTCCAAACCATTAAGATATTAGCTGACTTAAAAAGTTCGAATTTACTTTCATCATAAAATATAACATTTTTCCAAAGCTTCATAGGCATATCTCTATACGTCCTTGCAAACTCTAGTCTCCCCGCTTGGTTGTTTTTACTTATAAATGGCTTTCTTCTAGGTCGCTTCCCACAAAGATCTGCTTCATAGAGAATATTTCTTATTGTTTGTGGGGTAACAACTTTTCCAGATATTGAAACGATGTCTTCGGCAAGGCTTCTAGCGCTTTGATGGGGCTTTTTTACGATGTTCCCAATAATATGGTTCTTATCTCTTACAGTTAATTGACGAAGACGACCACTTCGAGGTTTATTGTCAACTATTTCGGTCTCTTCGTACTTTTTAATTTTGTATCAAACTGTGAAAAAATTAAATGTCACTTTTGATGCAATTTCTCTGAAGCTTTTTTTGCATACTTGCAGTAATAGCAGGATTTTTTGGAAAATGGTGTGAGGATCATTAGTTTATTTTAATTATTAAAATCAAATTGCTTCAAAATAACTAAGTTCGTTACGATATAACATTACACTTTGTAAAAAACCTGCCAAATCACAAAAAAGTCCTTAATAAACCCAGCGACACCTGATCCTTTTTTCCAGTTTATTATATTTGGTACTGAATAACGAATGAACAACACATTTATTTTTGTTGAAATGCAAAGAAAATAATGTTTATAAAATTTTTTGTCTCTCCTGTAAAATTTCCTAATATCGACATAGCAGGTTTACACTCTAAGCCGACAATATATACGACGATAGTCCCAGTAATACCTGACCTAATACCAAAAAAAAAAAAGAAATTGGAAAATATTACATTATTTCTCAACATCTCTTTTGAAATTGACACACTTTTCCTAACGATGTTCTATGACTTCTACGCCCTCCCTGTTTATAATAAGAAGCTTCGAATGTTCCTAAATAAACATCAACCTCGGACTGCATCTCTTTATTATTGGCAAATCGCTTTCCACCGAGCCAGTTTTTCAAGTTCGGAAATAGAAAATAATCTGAGGGGGCTAAATCTGGCGAATAGGATGGGCGAGAAAAAAGTTCGAAACCAAATTGGTCGATTTTAGCCATCGCGATAACGGAAGTGTGGGTGGACTGGTGCGTTGTCTTGATGAAACAAGACTTTCTTTTTCGCAAAATGCGGTCGCTTTTTCCTCATTTTTTCGCTCACACGCTTCAATAAATTTGTATAATATTCTCCGTCTATTGTTTTTCCTTTTGGGAGATAATCAATAAAAATTATCCCACATGCAGGTTGAACGGTTTTTACCTTCTTTAGACCCGATTCTCCCCTTTGAGTCTCATCGTTTTGTCTGCTCTTTCGTCTCAGGTGCGAAATGATGGACCCATGTTTCATCCATGGTTACGAATCGACGCAAGCATTCGGCCTTATTGCTGCGAAACTTTGCCAAACATTCCTGTTTTTGTTCAATAGTGAGCACCCATGTTGCGTACAGCTTTCTCATATCCAACTGAATCATTGATTTCAGAAACACCCTAAATCACAAATAACTAATTTTGAGATAATAACAAAAGACTCATTTGGTTTTCTAAACTCTGTTCTCATCAACTTAAAAATTGACTGTGATGTACGAAACATAATAGTTTACAAAGTGTAATAGAAGAGATAAAGACCATCATGTTAAAAAATACCAGAAGGTCAAATTTCGTATGGACTTGGGTTGTATCTGCATCAAATGTTAAACAACTCTGCTATATTTTTGAAAATTTTATAACAAAAACAGAAACACGAAAAGAAACTACAACAAAATGTTGATAATGAGGAAAAGTGAACTTAAATATTTTTGTAACTAAATTATCTTAAATCTTTTCATTGGTCTTCATTCTTTGCAACGGTGGGCCAGTTTAAAATATCATTCCATAGCTTTCTCATTTGGTCTACAAACTTATGACTTTTTGACGTGGTCCATTTTCTTTATAGAAATTGGAACTTTTCTGTTGGGTGCATCAAAATTTTTTGGAAACTCAGTATTCATCACCTCTGTCAACGGCATCGAAAATGCCAAATCCTCCGATGAAGTCTTTGGCTACAATAACTCCTTTTCCATTTTCTGCGCTCATCAAAAAGTAGTGAAGCTTTGATATATTGAATCGATATTTTGCATCTCTGCGTACTGATTTTAAAAATGCTTCTATAGAATTACATCTTTCTTGAAGTGTTTGCTCCATCAATTTCGAAAATCTTTGATATTCGAGGAATCCACTAGATGAATTAGCTGTAGGATACGCTATCATTTCAACATATTCCATTAGCGTATAAACTATCTCGGTTTTTTCAATGCCACTTGATCACGCCAAAGTCCCTGTTGGAGGGCAAGAATGAATGGCCACGAAAGGGGAAAAAGATTTCGATCTTTTGAAATAGGCCTAAGTTTGCAAGATCTGGACAAAAACATAGAATAACATGGTTTTTATTTTGTCCAGGACGCTTATCACAAAATAGCTGTAGATATGTAATATTATCTTCAACGTGGCCGTCGAGGTACACACACCCAAACTTACGAGGGGCGATCAAAAAATTTCAGGACCTTTTGAATTACGAGGTGACGTCGCAACGAAACGCAGGGTGGTTGGCAGCATTGTTTAGCGTGACTCAGCTCAAGCACTACTGTTTTTTCCGATGCTCAATTTTCTTCGTTTTCGCGAAGTTACAGCTGATTTTCTAGAACGAGTTTTGCGTGTTTAGCGATTTTTTGATATCTTGCACGATAAATTTAAATAAAGAGCAACGTGTTTGTATCAAGTTTTGTGTTGAAGTGGGTAAAATGTTTACTGAAACTTTTCAAATGTTGCAAGAAGGGTTTGGGAATGAATGTTTGGGTCATGCTCACTGTTTTTTTGACTGGAAGGATGTGATTATGCCAAGAATTCCTTCCACGAGATGAAAAAATTAATCGTTTTCGCTACCTTCAAACTCTAAGAAATTTACATGAAGCTATGCAGAGGAAGAGACTGGTACTGTGGCAAAGTAGAGATTGGGTGCTGCACCAACACAAGGCACTAGGTCACTCTGCGCTCTTCATTCGCGATTTCTGCACAAAGAACGGTATGACTGCGATCCCTCAGCCTCCCTACTCACAAGACCTGGGCCCTGCAGACTTTTTCTTGTTTCCCAAACTCAAAAAACCTTTGAAAGGACGGTGGTTTGACTTAGTTGAAAACGTTTTAAAAAATCGCTAGAAGAGCTAAATAGCATTCCACAAGAACAGTTCTCAGCATCTTTCCGGCAGTGGAAACGACCTTGGGAGAAATATATGTATATGTGTGTATATGGAGTATTTTGAGGGAGTCAATGTTGAATAATTTTTAATATTTTTAAATAAAGTTTTTAAACATTAGTCCTGGAACTTTTTGATCACCCCTCGTATTTGGAATCACCTAGTATTCATGAGAAAAAGATTTTATCTTGCTAAAACTTATCAGGCGAATAAAAATCGAATGTGTTTACTGCTAAGAACAATTGAATTCATAAAAATATGATCAGATTTGTTTCTGTACTGTCGATTCTAGTGTTTCGATGTAGTCTTAGTGAAGCTATACGTTTTTTCTTTCCGCAAATTTTATTAAAAATGCCTTATGTGGGGTTATCAGACGTTCAGAGGGGGAGAATTATTGTTCTTTCGGAGTAGGGAATGTCCTAAAGGAAAATTGCATAAACGCTGGGGGCTACACAAGGGATTGAATAAGTTTTTGAAACAAGATTTCTAAAGTTGGGAACCCTAAAAAATAAATCTAGAAGTCATAGAAAAGTCACTACAGAAGGTTAGGACCGCCTTTTAGCTCAAATAGCAAGAAGAAATCCTACAACATCTCACCCAGAGTTTTAAAGACAACTTTTCCAAGCTACAGGTGTTAGTATTTCGGTCGAAACTGTCAAGAAGAGACTTCGAACTCGAGGCCTTTTCAGCGGAAGACAGCTAAGGATTCCAGCACTATCAGGACAAAACAAAGTTGATCGTTTAAATTGGTGTTTGGAGCACCAAAACTGGACAATCGAAAACTATCAAAATGGCTTTGTTTCAGATGAAACCAGAATTGACCTACAATCAGATGACCGCCGAATTCGTGTTTTAAAAAGTCATGGGAGACAGACTAGGTTTTGAACTTCTCGATTTGGTTCCAAATACTAAGGACGAACTGTAATGTTTTAGGGTAGTATTATGATCAGTAAAAAAACTCCTTTAATTCCTATTAAACAAACACTAACAGATTTAAGATATGTGGATTTAGTGTTACAACCCGCACTAAGGCTCTGGAGAGGTGCTTTTAGTGATTTTCTTTTATTTTTGCAAGATAATGCACCTCCACATACCAGCGGAGCTAGTAGACATTTTTTAAAAGGGGAAGATGTGATGGTTTTAGATTGGCCTCCTTGTTCGCCGGATTTTAATCCAATTGAACACTTGTTGGATAAGATTGGCAGAAGGATTAGAGCACGACAAAATAATCCTGGCCGCTCCGAACAATTTATATAAGCAATTTTAGAAGGGAGAAATGGTCCCCAAGAAGCCATTGATAATTTAATAGAGAGCGTGCCTCATCGAATTCGTTCTCGTATTATCGTTAGAGAAGGCAATACTGATTATTAAATTTAAAGAAACCTATTATTTTTTCTGAAATTTTCGGTTACCTTACATTTCATTTTCAGAGAAATTTACATTTTTTGTTACTCTTTTTTAATTTTAGAATTTCTTTCGATACTTTTTTTCTATAATAAAAAGTTTTTGAATAAACTGCTTTTTACCTTGAAATGAACTTTTTCAAATGTAATTCTGTTTTCTCATACTTACTGAATGATTCCACACAAGTTTGGTTGTGTGTATTACAATAGAAATGAACAAACTTCATTTGGGCTTTTCTTCGTTTGGTCTTCATGACACATAAAAAATACGGCATTATTTGTTTTTACATTAAGCACACCAAACCCGCTAACAATTAGTTGAGATAAATGAAATAGGTCTTGAGCAGGACATCGAGGAAACTGCAAGTTTTGCATGCAGTCAAACGAAATAGCAAACAAATTTTCTTGTGTACGACGAAGCTCTTTGGAAACTTTTAAAGCATCATAGAATTTCTTCGACCGTGTTTTGTGATCTAGAAGTTCTGCTGCAGCAACCCTTTTTGCTGTGTCGTTGAAAGATTTATTTTTAATTTTAAGTGAAAGAGTTTCGCATTCATTACACACATCCACCTGTGGTCTTTCGAATCTGAGGTAGAAATTTTCTCTGAAGATTTTCTTGCAATACTCGTACTTTACTTTTGAAGTAAGGTGTATTTGCAGAAATACGTAGAGAATGCATTATTTTAATACTCAACTCAACATTCAGATAGTTTTGTTCGCGAGTACCATAATGAGTCTGTATACTCGTAGTTGAAAATGAGGAAATACAGGGTGTTAATTAAGTGCATGTATTTATTTCAAAGGATGAATCTTTAACTGATTTTATGACAAAAAGTTTCTATGAATGTAGGTCTGCAACGTATTCGTTTAAGAACTAGAGAGTATTAAAATTTCATTTTTAATTTGTTTTTTTTTAAATATTTTTGGACAAAGATGTAATAATCGGACAAAATTTGGTACACGGGGGTTTTTTATGACGCAAAATCCATATATGGTCTTAGCTTTTTGATTACTAATAGAGGACATCACATACAGAGTTCCATCACATTTCAATTGGCCCTAACTTTTTTGCGCTACACTGTATGCTACTTTTATATTAATAGGCTTATTGTATATTTACTTCCATTGAAAAAAGACTTGGAAAATGTCTGTAGAAGTTACCGTTTTTGAGGTAAACGGGTTTGCAATTAACATGACTTTGATAAAATTGACTTAATAACAATTATTGAAATTACCAAAATTAATTTAATATTATAATAATTGTTGAAAATGTTCATATACATGTATAGAAGTCGGAATCCAAGAGTACCTTTTTTTAAACGGAAGTACATGTACGATAAGCCTATTAATACAAAAGCGGCATACAGTGCAGGGCAAAAAGTTAGGGCCAATTAAAATATGATGGAACCCTGTATATGGTGTCCTCTATCAGCAATCAAAAAATTAAGACAACATGTGGATTTTGCGTCATAAAAACCCCTGGATAACAAATTTCGCCCGATTACTACATCTCTCCGAAAATTTAAAAAAATTTAAAAAGAAATTTCAACACCCTCTAGTTCTTGAACGGAGACGTTGCAAACCAATATTCATAGAAACTTTTTAAAATCAGTTAAAGATTCATCCCTTGAAATAAATACATGTACGTAATTAACACCCTGTATATTGAACAACCGCACCCACTTCTAAAGGATTTAAGGCGTTACCACTTCTTTGATTTCCTGTCTTGTCTTCCGGAATGCGTCCTTGTAACAAACGTCGGATTCGTTTAACACGTTCATACGAAATACCATGCAGACCAACGAAAGTATCCCTGCAAAAATTTCTCCTGAGATTGCCACCTAGAACTCTATACGAAAACGAATTGATTGAGTCTGTTCTGCGGTTCTTCTTTACGTGGTCGCCGTTGCTTAATTTGTTGGCATTCTATTAAACCTTGTAGGACCCCATCCTGTTCATTTTTGACCGGAAATTCATACAACTATTTGAAGTTACTTTCTCTTTCGACAGCATGCAGTTTTTTTGTGAATTTTTTGCGACTTTGGCGGATTTTTTGTTCTATTACAGAAGCTGCCACATTTTGGTGGTTTGTGTAGGTTTCACCCTTTAAACGAGCCTTTTTGATTTTATTTCTCTGATATTAGTTATCATCCCTCATTCGTCTCATAGAGGCAGCTCTTTTAAGGTCAGTCATTACTCTAAAAAGTTACATTGCGTTAAAACACGAAATGTGTTTTAAACATAAATTTAACTTGTTACTCATATAAATAGGTAAACCAAAGGCTACCTACGCCTAATTTATATCAACAAAACACCTCCACAGTATCAGTATCATCATCACTTCAAATTTCAGACAATAGAGAAAAATCGTGTTGCTAAGTTCTTAAGTTAAATATAATGCAATTCCCCCGACTCAATCTGACTTCTGTGATTCCCCCAGCATGTGGACTCTGTTTAGTGGGACCAACCTGAATCTTGGACTAAGGGTGTCTCCCCACCCAGTCTACAATATCAAACCAACTAAAATACTTTAAAAATGTTAGACTATGGTTAATTCTACCCTCAATCGATAGATCTATACCGCCTAAGCGTCATTCCGTGTCTAAATTAAATATGTCAAAAAACGGACTTCGGGGGTTTTGGATTTTCAGTGATTAAACTGTTCGGTCAAAATGGGATGTACCAGGATAGTCACAGAAGTACCTGATCTGAAATATAGATGGCGATTATTTTGTTAAAAATTTGCCGATAGTACAAAGACCTAACCTTAAAAAGCTTATGTTTTAAGTTTGAGGGTGCTATGTTGATTTGGAGCTGTTTTTAGTGAACATTTTTAGAGATTTTGTGAACATGGAAAGGATTGGTCATCGACACGTGATTCAATACGTGAATTCATCCAAAAGGTGTTAGCCCATCCAACATCAAAGTGGAGGTAGATTCTATTTTGGGGGAACCTGGTCCTGTGTTAACAACTGTAAAATATTGGGTGGCAGTATTTAAACGCAGTGATCGACTCAATGAGGTGACCACTCCAGAAATTGTGGTAAAAATCCACAAAACTGTAATGGAAGACCTTCGGCTAAAGTTGTGTGAGTTAGCAGACATGATAGACATTTCAAAAAGTACCGTACATCGCATTTTGACCGAACAATTCAATATGTGAAAGCTGTATGCAAAATGGGTACCGGAATTACTCACAATTGAACAAAAACAGAATTTTTGGCAAAATTTCGCAACGATAAAGTCGAATGTTTGCGTCGATTCGTAACCATGGATGAACCATGGGTCTATCATTTCACACCTGAGACGAAAGAGCAGTCAAAACGAAGGACTTAAAAGGGAGAATCGACTCCAAAAAAGGCGAAAACCGTTCCATCTGCAGGTGGGATAATTTTTATTGATTATCTCCCAAAAGGAAAAACAATAAATGGGGAATATTATACAAATTTATTGAAGCATGTGAGCAAAGAAATTAGGAAAAAACGACCGCATTGGGCGAAAAAGAAAGTCTTGATTCATCAAGACAATGCACCAGTCCACCCACGCTTCCGTCATCACAATAGCCAAAATCGAGCAATTTGGTTTCGAACCTTTTCCTTGCCCACCTTATTCGCCAGATTTAGCCTCTTCAGATTATTTTCTGGTTCCAAACTTGAAAAAAGTGGCTCGGAGGAAAGAGATTTGCTAAGTAAAGTCCGAGGACGATGCCTATTTTGAAACATTCGAAGCTTCCAAGTGCAAACACGGCATAGGAGCCGTAGAACATCGCTGAGAAAAGTGTATCAATCTCTAAGGAGACTATATTGAGAAATATTGTAATATTTTCCATTTTTTTTTCTTTAAGTGTTAGGTCAGGACTTCTGGAACTATCTTCGTTCAGTATTTTTTAAAATACTTATCATGTCTGCTAACTCACGCAATTTTAGCCGACGGTCTTTCAGCATAGTTTTGTGGATTGTTACCACAATTTCTGGAGAGGCCACCTCATTGAATCGACCACTGCGGAGTTCGTCTTGATAGCATTTAAACACTCCCATCCAATATTTTACAGTTGTTAACGAAGGACCAGATTCCCCTAAAGTAGAATCTACCTTCGCTTTGATGTTGGATGGACTAAGATCTTTTAGGTGAAAGTTTTCAATCACGTATCGATGACCAATCTTTTCCATATTCACAAAATCTCAAAAAGCGTTCACTAAAACCGACCCCAAATCAGCGTAGCACCCTCAAACTTTAAACATAAGCCTTTTGAGGTTAGGTCTTTGTACTATCGGCAAATTTTTAACGAAAAAGGCGCCACCTATATGACAGGTCGGGTACTTCTGGGGCTATCCTCGTATTTCCGCACACACAACAATTCCGAAATTGACAAAAAAACAGTGGTGACGTTCGATTGACTGCTCTTTGACTGTTCTGATAAATGCCATTACACCTACGTGCACGTGAAAGGAGCAAAACGATATTGGTCGATTCCCGAGAGATTTCGCCATTGCGGCATCCCTAGACAAGACATATTAAGCACCTTTATAGGCCGTAAATAAGTTTTTCCGCCAGGTTAAGCCCCGCTGTGTCACGTGCGCTTTTGGCCATAAATAACTCGTGCCCCCGGTTTACAACCCTCGGACATGGTCCCAAGTAAAAATAATGCAACAGCCGTATCAGGATCTTATTAGATTAGAGACGTTGTCGTCCCTATGATTGGCCTAGCTGGTCTTTTATATTTGTTTGTCCACTTGGTGCATGGACAAGACGAGGAAGTGGTCTTCGAGACCAAAGAATGTCGAGAAAGAGAGCGACTAGTCGCTTCTCACAGAGAAGATATGTACTCGTTAGTAGATGCAGTAGAGGGACAAACTTTGATACTCAGATGTCGTTTTTGTAATGAACAGCACTCTAACCAGCCTAAAAACTGGTATAAAGTGGATGAGTTGGGCCTTTCTGAGGCACGCGAGGTGCAAGTAAGTTGTGCATATACACACTTCTGAGTCATTTACAGCTAACATACTCTGCTCAGCTGGACTTGACGAGTAACGCTGCTCAGAATAGAATTTCAGTTAACCACAAGCACAGCTTGATTATTAAAAATTTCTCCCACGTTGATGTGGGATTTTATTACTGCGTCAATTTCGTGGGTCAGAGCAACGATGAGAAGTTCAATTTTCTCGTGGATTTGGTAACCCTCGATAGGAACCACAGTGTGGAGAGAGGTAACGTACCATTCAATGTTTCGGACCTAAATTGAAAGAGCAACTGCATTTGCGATAATCATTCAAGGCGCCAATTGAGATATCTGAGGGGTCAACACTAGACCTTTGTTAGTCGCATTGACCACAACTCTACAGGGTGTTTCGTTTAAAGTGACACAAGCGATTATCTCCGAAACCAAATTTAAAATAGAAAAAGATTCAAATAAACACTGCTCGTTATGGACGGGGGCGATCAATGCGCGTAAGAAAATTTTGACCTAAGGTCATTTAAAGGATATTTCAAGGGCAATTTTGTTTTTTTTAACGGAACACCCATTTTTTTTGGTAAATTTGCAGAGCTTCAAAATGAAGTATTTTTTGCTGGAAAAGTTTTGTTCTAAAACTTCGCGTTTTCCAGATATCAACAAAAATTGAGAGGGCACATTTAAAATAATACATGACTTTAATACGAAAAAAACTTTATTAATGGAAATTAAAAATTCGCAGATTCTAAAAATGATCTCAAAATCATGGAAAAAAAATATTTTCATATATCTATCAATCGAACAAAAGTCACGTTTTCACTACAATGTACCGTTTTTTTAATCGAGGAGGGATTGATTTCTAGATACGGAAGGTCAACATTTTGAGCATTTCTTCAACTGATAAATGTTTGAAAATCACTTTTACTATGATTTTGAGTTAATTTTTAGAATCTGCGAATTTAATTTTTGTTGATATTTGTAAACGAGAAATTTAAGAAACACATTTTTTCAGCAAAAAATACTTAATTTTTTAAGTAATTTGCAAACTTACCAAAAAAAATGAGTGTTCCATTAAAAAAAAAAACAAAGTTGGCTGTCTTTTAAATGACCCTGAGGCAAAAGTTGCTTATGTGCGACAGACGTCCCTTTTCATAACAAGCAATGTTTGCTTGAAAATTTTTTGATTTTAAATTTGGTTTCCGAGATAATCCCTTTTGTGACTTTAAATAAAACACCCTGTATACCTCAAAATAATCCTTAAAAATGTCCGGACAGTAAGGAGTTACGTATTTTTACATTTTTTCATCGTATTACATTCATTACGCTACATTTGTCGTATTTTTAAACCCGACATTACTACGCCATTGTATTTCGTCAAGTGAAGCTAAAAATGTTTCCGTTTATTTTCAATTGTTGAAGAATTTTTCAGGCAAAAGTTCGCTGGTGTGGAACGCTAATTTAAGTAGATGCAATTCTTCTAAATTTTCTTTTCTTCTAAGATCTGCATATCGCTTTACCATGTGGTCAAACCAGATCTCGCCACGTCGCTTTCCTTAATTAAATAACAATGTCGTGAAAACAGGACTCATGACGGACTGGTCCATCTACCATGATAACTTTTTCGGCCCAGTTAACAATTTACTGAAAATCTCAGAAGCTCCGGAGTTTGTATATTTGCGAGAGGAATTAAAAATTCACGCAGAACTCACCACGCAGTGGGGTTCTTGGGGGCCCTGTGAAGCCTGTGGCAGACCCCAAGGTGACGGACGCATGACGAAGACTGGACTATGCAGGTAGACCAAACTCTTAGTTTGCTGCAATAATTCTAATTTGCATTTGAATGAAGAATCAAGTTAACTCCCTATGGAAATTTGTCTATGAACCTCACCTCTGATGAGAGGTACTTGCTCCACGCCCCCGCAATTTCTTGCAGGTCTTTAAGGATTTTCAGAATGTTCCCTCATATCGGCAACTACACCTGCAATATTCCCAATTTCGTTTTGGAGGAGAGATGTGTGGGCAGTTGTAATCCCGATGCTGAGGATGTTAATAAGGGTCAGACTTAAAGCAATTCTGTTCCAAAGAAAGACATTTTTCTGCGTAGGATGGAAGGTGGGCAAAAGCACCAGCTTCAAATACAGGAAACATTCGGTGTTAAAAAATGGTGATCACATAACTTTCATCTGCCCAGAAGCTTCTTTGGACAATAAGGTGGTCTGGAGACGAAACGGAAAGCCGCTAAAAAGAGGAGACAACAGTTTTCCTGATGTGATGGTAGACACCTTTGATACCCTCTACCTAATTAAAGTCACCAGCGATACGGCAGGAAACTATTCGTGCTACGTAGACGACATTAAAATGGAACAAATCATCATCTACGTATACACCAAATCCAAGTTTCTGACCAAAGAGCTGCTCAGATACTTGATATACCTGGGCTTCATTCTCTTTCTGAGCTCCTTCTGCTATTGCGCAGGTTTAGTTATTACATGGCGCAAAAGGCACTTATTCAAAACATACAGCGAACTTAAGGAGGAAGACCCTAAGTCGGATTACGAGGAAATGGAGAGTTTCATTTGATGTTATTGTTTAGCGACAATATAAAGGATGACAAATATTTCTTTACCAAAACATCGACTGCTCGAACTTTAAATAAATTAAGCAGCCAGTTCAAGTTCAAGTTTGTTATGTTTGGAGCACGTTCACGGAACTAACAATATTCATTGACTTGCAAATTTTCGTATATAACGCCAGAATTAGCATGATGAAAGCACATTCTAGGGCTCATCGCAAACATGATTGGGACCACTTTGATTGCCGCCGTACTCCTAGCCTATGTTGCTGTAAGAATGACTCATAAGTCCACACCAATAAAATAACACTGAGCCTTCTTTTAATTTACAGGAAGGAAACTCATGTACAATCGAGACGTCCCCCACATACGGAGCCCCGATTAGCTCCTTCGAAGCCTCAACACAGACCGTCGCAAGCAAACCTGGCTGCTTTAACCCCCGGCAAGCTCTATACGAGAGGTGGCCTCTGCTGTACCAGCTCCACTCCCAAAAATGCCGATTCTTCTGCAACAAACTTAACGGGGTTACCCCATGCCAACAGAACCCCGTAGCGCCGGCTGCGAGTACCCCTCCTGTCAGTGCCCCAGTCCCAGTTAGGGCCCCTGTCCCAATTATGGAAGAATGCCCTGCGTGTGCCGCAAATGCCTGCAATCAAGTACGTCCTGAGGTTTTGAGGTTTTTGTACGGGAGTGCAGTCCCAAGTTGCCCCTGCTGTGCGCGGTAGTAGATGCCATATCTGTAAATATTCACTTACATGACTAATAGGTGTATTTATTAAAGTTTTGTAGATGCTAGATTATAAATTCGTTTTATTCATTACTCTGCAAAAAATTGCGACCCCTTCAAAGGGTTGCTTTCGCATGTAAAAGGGTCGCTAACAAATGATTCATTACGTTCACCGTTATTTCGATGAATCATGGATTTGCAAGTTGCAAACCCCGAATAATTATTTTGTGTCCGAAGTAGATATAAAGCAGTGTCGTAGGTCTATGCGTCGTTTTCAGGCGATTAAATTTACTTATGCGGCAATTCAAATGCACAAACGAGCCACCGTGCTCCACTGGTTCAGTAAAATTTGCCACGTGAAATGCATATTCTCACGTAAGGCCATTGGATAATGATATGTCACAATGCCGAGGGGCTATTTAGGGAGAAAATTAACCTTTGGGAACACGGAAGACTGCTGCTTTAGCCTTTGAGGCAAACACAAACGTAAATTTATTTACTGAGGAATTACATAGATCTTTTCTTTCGCTTTGTATGCCCAAAACAAACAAAAATCACGGGAATAGGTTAAACGTGGATTAATCAAATACATACACAGATCCTTTTTGGCAGCGTACGGGCGCAAATAGAGCGGAAATTCTCATCTGCATAGAGCAGGTCTATCGGTTTGGCTCCAATTTGGGGCCGGCTAGTTTATTACTGTGTCAAATTTCTAATACTCGACTCGTGCAATATCTGGTCCGTAGTTATTTATGCGGATATACAAATTGCGAAATTGCAAATTAAGCTTATTGGGCTATAAAGGAGGATTCTGGTCGGAGTCTGGCCAAATTAAGCATTACAGTTTCGAGTTTAATTGTGGTTTTGGTTTTTGTATTTTAAGTCGAAGGTTTAAGAAATATTTCGCGATAAAAAATAATATAAAGTAGGAGTGATTTGATAAAAAAAAGTCTGCATCGGCCGGGAATCGAACCCGGATCGCCCGCGTGGCAGGCGAGCATTCTACCATTGAACCACCGATGCTTGCTATAAAGACTTGCTAAAGAGCTTATATAATTGGAGTGATAGAATATAAAATTAATACATCTTTATAGTGTGTAGTAAAGTCGTCCGCTAAGTATACAGTGAATTCACTTCTGATGACAGCACACATTATATTGAATAAGTTAATACACAAAATGTGCTCGTACAAAACAGAACGTACAGGGTGGTCTGCGTAAGATGATCTACTACCTTACCTCAAAAACCGTAAAATAAAAAAAAGTTGAATATAAAAATGATTCATTTTTCGTGACTTAAATTTTTTAATATTTTCTATTTTGTACAGGGTGATCTAGAAAACCGTAACGCGACAAAAATACATTTTTTTAAATGGAATGCCCTACATTTTTTAGGGACACTAATTCTATTTATAACTATAAGTATTATTTGTTATTCCAAAATATAAAATTTTTTTGCAGTTTTTGAGTTAATTCAATTGAAGACAAAGATCGAAGGAAAAATAAGTTTTTTAAGATTTTCAATACATTCATATATTATTAATTGAATTGTGTGTTGGAAACTTGTTCAGTTAAAAACAAAAGGTCGTTCTGCTAGAATATACTTTTAACTTTCGGGAAATTTTGTACAGGATATAAAAAAAATATTCAAACCTTTGACATCTTAAATGCCTCAAACTCGATTTTTTTTAATGGGATACCCTGCATTTTTTTAAAATTAATTATTCTTTTAATTTCCCTTCAAATAATATATATATGTTATATATCTAAAGCGAAGAGATCTTACACACTTAGCTGATTAACACCATTCTTTACAATTTTTACTATTTAAATTACTAATTACATATTTATCATTAAATTAATTTACACTTATCAAGTTCCATTCTTTAACTACATACAAGTTACTAGATAAATATGTAATTAGTAATTTAAATAGAAAAAATAGTGATTAATAATATTAGCCAATTAAACATGTAAGATCTCTTCGGTTTAGATATACATATAACATATACGTATATCATTTGAAAGGGGATTAAAAGAACTCATTTTTAAAAAAGCGTACAGGGTGTCCCATTAAAAAAAAAAGTTTGAGGCACTTAAAATGTGAAAAGTTTGGATTTTTTTTACACCTTATATAAAATTTCCCGAGAATTAAAAATTTACTGTAGTATAACCACACTTTGTTTTTAACTGGACAAGTTTCTAAACGATCCAAAAAAAAATTAAAATTGAATTAACCAAAAACTGCTAAATATTTTTCATATTTCGTAACAACAAAAAAAAATACAAGTAGAATTAGTATTCGTAACGAACTATAGAGTATTCCGTTTAAAAAATGTATTTTTGTCGCTACCCGGTTTTCTGGTCCACTCTGTAACTTCGAAAATATTTAAAATAAAAATTCCTGAAAAACTGAATAACTTTTATATTAAACTTTCTTTTCTAAACCTTACGGTTTTTGAATAAGGCAGTGAACCATCTTAGGTGAACTACCCTGTACAAACACGTGCGATAAGGCCTTTATCGCACTATATTGCCAGCCAAACTCCGCTTCGAGTCGTTTATTGAACTGCACTCAGTATGCGGTAAAGTATCACTCTGCACTCGTTAAATAGTAAGTAAAGCAGTAAATAGTTAGTAGTAAGTAAAGTGACTAGCACGTACTTCACATCTGTGAATAGTATCTTTTCCGCTCCCAATTTCGGCAGAAACTTTGGTCGCATCAGACTAATCCGCAGACGAGGTATGGTACATAACATTAACTGGTGCTCTTTAAATTGATTGATTATTCCCCTAGTTCGTTATTGGTACCCTTTAACAGTCATAAGCTACTTTGCTGATGGTAAAAACCGAAACCGAATTCGGATATGAGATATAGAAATAGGTTCGTTCTCGATAGCTACGACACTTCAACCCCAACAAATTGAATAGAGTAATGGGGAATGTAAAAACCCTTGGAATCCTGAATATTTTGGTTATAAAAACTTAATTTTAAAACGATCGGGGAATATGAGCCGAGTTTTCTGGAGGAATACGAAAATCGGTCGAAAGGCCTCGGCACGTCCGTGGAGGATTTACTTTTATAGAACAACTAACAGGCTCGGGTGCGAGTTCGCACCCGAGCCGCATACTGAGCGCTCCGCACTTAATGGAAATATACATGAGGATATAAAAAGCCCCTCGAAGATTGGCTCCCATTTACAAATCACCTTTGACCTAAATTAAACTTTAAGAGTGTTTTATTACTCCGGGGAATTTTAAAACAGGATTACTGTCGTCAATTTGCTACCATTGTCTCACAGTATTTTCAGGTTTCTAACCGTATAGCAGTTTATCAACGAGCCAACATTTGCTTTTGTGATCCTCATATAGAGGTCAAGAGTAGCTATAAACAAACTGTTAAAACAAATTGATAGAATATACCAACATGCATTATTTGTTTGGTGTCCGCTTATTTCAATTATTTACTGCATAAGTGCGGTTTTATAGGGGCATTCTCGAGTTACACGCAATCATGAAAAGGTTATTTTAGCCGTGCAGGAACGTTTAAAATATGCAAGTTTATATGTATTATAGTTACGTGGATGTGACTTTGTTGGAAATTTGCACAGTAGATCTCAATAAATGATTAATAAAGCTGGTTTTATAATTAGTGGGAATTAGAATCACGAGAACTAAAAAACCCTATTTTTAGAGACAGGCATCTTGATACAGTCTTTTCTTGATGCATTGGCGGATGGTAATTTTTCCTTAATGCCACAAAGGCACATTTTGATATGGATAACAGTAATGTTGCACGAAAATTAACTTTTGATTTCACCTTAATAGGTATTTTGAGGAAGTAGTAAAAAAACGCTAAACGCCTCAAAGCTAATAATGTGTAGCACCTTCTTTTGTAAATAGAAAGTAAACCCTCAGAAATTTTTCTTGATACAATGGCGGACTAATTATTTGTTTAGGTGTCAAGAAAACATTCATCTCGCCTGCATTATTACTACATGAAGTTGCATAATACTAAAACGAAATTTCTCAAGAACTAAGCTCTAACTTCATGTTATTAAGTATTTCGGAGCAAAAAAAACTTTAATCGCCCTAAAAAGTTAACATAATATGTGTAGCAGTTTCCTAACTCAATTACTTTTAAATGTAATAATGCAGAAAAGTTTTCCCTAAATAATGAGTGGGCTAGGACGACGCCAGCCGCCGCGGCGCCGTGCCAAGACGTCGTCGCCTTGCGTGCCCTTGTGCCACCCATTCGCTGCCTTTATTACAGGCTCATTTCTACTGCAGGTACGATTTCATTGCGGGCATTATTAAATCTCCTTTAAAGGTCATAGGAGTGAGCAACGAAAATGCGATTAAATTCTCTTTCCCGGGGTAATATAATAGTTATTTTAATAAATGAGGCTGGACCCAGTTAAGAATCTGGCGTACACCTGCAAAGACAAAATGAAGTTCGCTCCCCAGAACATAAATTTTTAATGGAATTCGTGGGGAACAGACGGAGAAGGTGGAACTACACGCCGAGGATACTTTATTGCCGTCCGAAATAAGTAAGAAACGAATAAGGCAAGGAAAACAGGACGACCGAATGGAAACTCGGCGCTCGTAAAGAGGATAATAAGGCATGTTTACGACACCGGGAAAACCGTAAACCTGGACGACCCGGCCAGGTACCGGGCCCCTTTATTGAATTAGGGGTCCCGCTAATTGATAGATGGATCTGTGGGGCCACAAATTGGATCGCAATTTCCCTTATTTGCCGCTTTAAACGTTTCCACTATCAACAGTATTGCATTTCGCAGGAACGACTTGAATAAAAATTTCGGCAGAGGGTGACGTTCTGAGGTAGGAGGCACAGGAGTCCGCAGAACTTTGACACGTGCCGCGGGTGCACAACGAGTCGAGCTGTTATATAAAGCAAATCTCATTTGCGACAATAATTTATATGTAAATATATCCGGGAAGTACGTGTTGCATTTCCAAGCTTCGATATTTGAATTTCAACGAAACTTATCGGGAAGCAGCTTTTTTCGACGCCGAACTTATTGCAGTTTAAATGAATTCGAAGCTTCGAAGGCGATAACGCCAACCAAGACGTAATTTAAAGCAGAAGATTTAGGCTTCCTGCTTTCTAATTTCAAGGCTTCAAGTTCAAAAGAAATCTCATTTCTCTTTTATTTCCCTTCAAGGAAATTTATATTTTTCTTTAAAATAAGAAATTCAACACAATCCCTATCAGAGCCACTCAACAACAACTTTTATTGTGATTTATCTTGAAAAAAAACCGATCATTTATTTTCGATTTGCGCCAAAAACGGTCAAAAATTCTGCCTCATACTTCTTACCCTGTCGCTCCTGAAGAATATTAGTGATAGCCCGTTTCCCAGTACTTAAAACATTTTCTTTCCGGGTTCGAAACTATACCAAATTGTAGGGCAGATTAAGAATTCCAAAACATCCTTCTTCTCCTTTTTATAGAAGAAGAGATAATTGTATAAAAAGCACATAAATATGAAGGAAATAAGTTATAACAACGTGGAGAATAACAAAGTAATAATATTTGAACATTTCGGAAAATAGTCGAGGCTTATATCAGACCGAAACCTCGTCGAGGGATATGGCAAACACATGGAGGGATTTATATATATTTTACATGGGCAGCAAATGGAAGAAAAACAGATAATTCAGCGGTATACCACTTAAAAGCCAAATTACAATGGAATGAAAATACTAATGAGTTAAAACCAAAACAAAGTATCTTTATTCATATTTTAATTTCTTTATCACAGCTAAAATAATTCTTCTGTTCATCAGTTTTTATAATCAATATCATAATAAAAATTATATCAAATTTTACTTCAATGGACATTATACTTATCTTCCCCCATTTTACAGAGTCTACAGTAAAAACTTGTTCATCTGCATTAAGCATGACTTAAATTTGGAATCTTTAGCATATCCTAAATCTAGACACCAAATATCCAAAATTATCACAGCTGGCAAACAAACTCACGATATCTCTATCATGTACTTCCACATTTTTCACAAATCAGTATTTCCCCAATCCTGCATCTCGTTTTGCCTTCAACAGCTGTCCCCATAAACATTTCTCGACCGTTTTCCTCCAATGAACTTGAATGTACTCAGTAGGAGCCTCCAATGCTATAACTATCTCCTTATGAAATCTTTTACTGGCTAAATAATCTTTGAGCTCCAAAAGTTTCACGTTCTTGCTGGGGGGCATCAAGGCTATGTGGTCCATCTTCAAATTTCCCATGTAATAGTACGAATCCTCGTTGTCATTTTTCTAGAAAAAAATTTCAAGCAAAGATAACAACGACCGTACCTAAGGTTACCCTGGTGAAAATTAAAATTGTCTCGTATAAAAACACCATAATTGCCATCTTTTTGGGCGTCTGCACTTTGAACTCGTCCATAAGCAAAAATTTACCATATCCAGTGATATCGAAAGGGCAGCTTTGTATAGGCGCTACAGAAAGGCTTAAATCCTCCTCACTAACACCTACATGGCTACAATTTGTAGGCAAGGAAATGCTGTTCTTCACCAGATCTGTAGTGGTAAAACGTCGCTTATTTCGTGAAAAAGTCTTCCTGAAGGCCGAATTGAAGAAATTGTGGAACTTCGAAGTCGAATGTGGACGAATATGGACATCATCGGCCGTGGTCTTCTTGACGTTACCAGGTCTTAAGTCTATTTCATGGAAATTTTGATCCATATGTCCACTAGAGACGCACTAACTACATTGACACCCATATAAGACTTTTCCAATATTAAAACTGATTATCAGCTTCATTTACATGGTTTATTTGATGCCGTATTAACGATATGGTGGCTTTATCTGGCCAAGGTATTATAAGATAAGAATGACGTTCTCGTTGTTTGCCATGTTAGTCATGAATAAAAGTTAATCAGGGAAATTTAAACAGTTTGGCATTCAACTAAGAGTTGGCAACAAATGTGTGGCATTATCATTTCAAAACTCATTTAGATATAATAGAGCCTTATGTATATTACCTTATTATAGTATGTATTGAGTTTTTTACAACTAACGTGATCTAACTAGACAAGTAATAAACATGAAAAAGTCTCAAAAGATGCTTTTGATTCTTAAGAAATAGTCACAAAATACCTATTTGCTGATGCAACAAAACACAAAAGAAAAATATATAAAACCAACAAAAAAGGATGTTTCTACAACTATTTTAAAATCTTTCAACAAGTTCTCTGCTATAAGTTATCCAGTTTCCCTACATGCCTATCTCATAGTAAAATTGTGTCCTCCTTTGGACATTCTGTCTTAAAGTCTTTCAGGGAAGTCAAAAATCATGCCATGTCAGCTTAACTTAGTCCAAAGTTTTCCAGAAGACTTATTCGTTATGTTCATTGGATCTAAGGGCTTTGACAAACAACCAGCAAATACACCAAGCTCTTGGAGAAATATTGAAATGTTAGACCTCAGACACTCTAGACTGAATGTTTTAGTGTCTATGTCATTAATAGAGATTATGTGCTTTATCTCTGGTGGTCTGAAGAGTGCCATTGTGATTGAAAATTGCCAGGTCCAGTGCAGCCTAAGAATATCTCTACTGACAGCTATAATTCACATTAAGTAATAAGAACTCACCTACAATACCAAATTTCTCTTTGCTACTGACGGTGGAAATTAGATCTCTAAGTACTCTGGGTTAATTGGACGCATATCTCATGCTCAGACTTTTAAAAGCAATTTGCCCTTTCGAAGGCCCCTTGCCAGCAAGAGGTGAAGTGGTACTCGACTCAAGAACCGCATGAGACAAGTCTCGCCTTCTAAACCTTTTAAAACATAATAATTGTTAAAATTTAAATTCACTGCAGCACCACAAACGTAACCTAAAAAAGCATTTGTTTATTTTAAAATCATGACAACTGAATAAAGGTGGGCTGGTACAGCGAGCATTTATTTCATTTTGCAACGACCAGAAGCGAGATAGATTGATGCTCGACTATGTCGGACTATCAAACTAAAACCACACAGACGGAAATAGTGTTTTCCAAAATCCTTTGCAATTGGCATGTTGTGATAAATGTAGTCCAACCTGAAGCTCTTGTGATTTTTGTGCAGTGAGGTTTAAAAAAAGTTTTAAATAAAAAAGGGACGCTTTCGACGGGACGAGTCATCACAAAGTCGATCAGCAAAAATATTTTTTGCCGATGCTTCCAGCATACTTTGGCTGCTCAGCTTCATCCAAGGAATACACATCATCCTGCTTCAGAAGCTCTCACAAAATTAATAACAAATCATATTCATCAATCAAACTGATTATCTCACCAATCTATTGTTGGTAAACCTCCTCAACACCTGATTTAAAAAAAGGAAATTTAAACATTATTTATCGAGTGATGAAGGGTGATAATTTTCTAATAGCATTATTATCTTCAAGTTAACGTTGTGCAGATTCAAAACTCGAATATATATCGGCAGACCTCCGGGTTCCATGGAATGTTTGTTGGTATCTTTTTAAACATAAAATTATTTTTAGTAGTGGAGATCAATTAGTGAATAACAGTTAATTTTGCTTATAGACAGCAGAATTTCTTGAGATTTTGGTGACCGAAATTTATACCGCCTTTGTCTTTCTCCTTACGTGTGCTTGTTCCTGCTACATCTTACCTAAATCCCATTCCTAAGTGTAATCATCAACCGCCCATGCATCATGCAAAAAATGGATAGAAAGGAAGATATAATTAAGGAGAATATTGGGGAGTAATATATAAGGACACAAAGCTGTTTTCATGTCCCAAATCTTGCTAAAACCAAAGACGTAAGGTAAAACAAAATATTAATCCCTTAAAAGTTGCTCGTAATTAATCATTTACAATCATGTTTTTAATGTCAGTTTTGTGGGTTGAATTTTATAGCTGATTAATTCCTTAGATAAAATTATTAAATCAAATGTGGATCTTATTTAAAATGAATCAATTCAGAAAATATTTATATTCACCATATAGTTCAGAAATTTATTATCTGCGTCTAGTATGTGCCTTATAGTTTAAAAATATTGAATACATCCCCAAGAGAGTCATGTAATTACTGTCTCGCTTTGTATAATGTTATTGAACATTATAGACAAAAACAGCACGAGAGCCTTAAATTCAGATTGACAGTGACAATGACAGGGGCAATGATTTGTTATTTGTTGTGGCTAGCCAGGTTATACCCATTTAATATTTTTGTTTTCCCTTTCTGAAAAGCCAAGCATTTTAACATATTATTTGAATATAGTGTGTTTACTTAAATGTACGGACACAATTGGTAAGAAAAGAAACATATAAAATACGTTTTATGTCGTTTTAATTCCGGTCTTTGTTTTTATTTCTCGTTTTGACTTGGACACTGACAAACAGTGTCTTTTGTGCGTCATCACGTCGATCTATGGCGACTTCCAAGGACCTACCAATCCCATATGATTTTACATATTTTTTTAACTCCGATAAACAGCTTTCACTAAATATTCACCACGATCGTAACGAAGTCGTCTAATCACCGAACGACCGAAGAATGTTATTATAACACGGAAGAACAATTCGGTTGCATTACAAGCAAACTTTCCTTTGATCTAGATTTCGGTAGTTATTACAGACAGTGTCAGCAATACCCTCATAACACAATCCAAATATTCGTCAAGGATTTCAAAACACAAATGATTCTGGCGTATGAAGCTTCCTTGTATTTTAACAGGTATTTTCCAGATTTTTAAACATAATAGATTCCATATCAGTTCGGTAATCTTGAAAAGTTAATTTTTACCATGGGTCTTTTGTTCGCCAAACTCTGGAGCCTTTTTGGCAATGAAGGTAAGTTAGTCTATATTAGTGCAGTTTTCCTTATTATCAATATTTCATGTTAAAATAATACTTCTTTATAGAACACAAAATAGTGATAGTGGGACTGGATAATGCAGGAAAAACCACAATACTATACCAGTTTTTAATGAATGAAGTAGTACATACAAGTCCCACAATTGGCTCGAATGTTGAAGAAGTCGTTTGGAGAAATATACATTTTATTATGTGGGACTTAGGTGGACAGCAATCTTTACGAGCAGCTTGGAGTACTTATTATACAAATACTGAAGTAGGTTTCAATAGGAATGTCAAACAAAAGAATGATTTTTTCTTCTATAGTTTGTTATAGTAGTTGTGGACTCAACAGACAGAGAGAGATTAGCAGTGATAAAAGAAGAGCTCTATAAAATGTTGGCCCATGAAGAGCTCTCAAAAGCTGGAGTTTTAGTGTATGCAAACAAGCAGGATGTCAAAGGGTCTATGAGTGCCTCAGAGATTTCGAAAGAACTTAATCTTACTTCAATAAAACAGCAGCAGTGGCACATACAGTCATGCTGTGCCCTTACAGGTGAAGGGTAAGTTTTCTTTGGCGTTTTTTTCTTTATTCCTAACATAACAATGACAAACTTTTTCAGTTTATATCAAGGTCTGGAATGGATAGCAAACCGCTTAAAGAAGAAATGACAGTCTAGCTATTCCATTTGGTAGTCCCTAAGTATCAGTAAATGTAGTTGTAAATGGGTGAGGAATTTCTCCACAGGAGGAGACTTGATTGAAAATCTAAGAGCAAGAAAAAACAGACATTGTGATATACTTACTACAAGATGATTAGTTCCGCCAACGAATAGTTTTTTTTTATGCGCCTACCTGCCAAGGGTTTTCCCCAATCAGTACTACAATATGTACTTATTTTGGAAAATACCTAAACAGTCGCTATATAAATTGGTTAAGATGCCAAAAATGTGTACAGTCTGTAAAATAAAATTGATTATATAAATATGTGATATATTTACATTAATATAATGATAATAGGTTGTGCGAGTCACTTTTTTATCCTTTTTAGCATTATTGTGTTACCAACTACATCTTGTTTTTTATATGTTTTTTTCTTCAGCTCAATACTTTCTTTAATTTGAACATAATTTGTGACCTGAAAAACTCATCTTTCCTTATCAGTTGAAAGTGGTTTATAAAGAATTTTTAACCATGGAATCCCCTTTATTTCTCTGCAAATTTGTACACTGTACCAGTTATTGCCAGAAACTGAGACATAATTCCAGGGTTAAAAAGTAATAAATATCCACCATGTAATATAAGTAGCTATATAAGTTTATTATCCTCAAAATTGTTTCATGATGATAAGGAATATACTATTAAATAATGTTTTATCAGAAGTTTTTTTAATGAAAATTATTCCAGTCTTTTTATTGAGCGATACATATACAAATTCCAAATTAAACTTCAATACGAAAAGTTTCACTGATAGATGAAGGATCGTAGATATTGAGCTGTTTTAACGTTAATTTCTCTATATTGCAATTCTCACCGGTTTGTATGTAACTTCTATTCGGAATATAGCAGTTTTAAAACGTGTTTTACTTAAAGGCTAAAGCGTGTAACGCCATAGAGATATGAATGGTAAGTATCTTTTAAAATTGAAAATTTTGCTAAAATATAAAGAAATGTTTCAAGTGGGGTGGCTTGAGGTACCTAAAAAATTAAAAAAATAAATCAAATTTCAGCTCAGCGGTAAAAGGACTCAGATTCATGGGTCAAAAGTTGATACTGCGGCTTAAGACTCACGAGGTCACGCCAGTATAATAAAGATGGATCAGATTTGTTCACTGATTTCAAAAATTAAAACCATCCAATTTACCAGGCTTGATGGTATTTCCCGATACAGATGTTCATAACTACTGATGTACAAAAATCCCAAATTCCAGAAATTCAAGTTGTTTTCCTATAAAAAAAAATGGTACACTTCCTGTGGAATTATAAAATTGCATCCATTAGAATTTTAGTTTATCAATGTTTTAATGATAAAAAAATTATAATTGAGTTTTAATTTAGTTTATTATATTTTGTTTATCTGTGTTGATTTGTAGAAAGCTTTGTGTATTTGTATTTTTTTAGTAAATAAATCGTTATTTTTGAGATTTTTTTTGAACCTGAGAAATATGTCAGGCCATACAAACGGTGCAACGGTTGGATTTATGCCTTAATGCAAAATATACGTTTTGTCTCAAACATGAGGAGAAAACAGAACCAATTTTTGGGTAACTACATCGCCAAATTGTTGGTATTAGACAATAGAAAGAACGAGAGCTCTCATAGGCATAATGTGATGATAATCTGTAATTTATTGTAAAATATTTAATTTAGTAAACAACAAAATAAATAGAAAATGATGAGTATATAGTTACTTTCTTAAATATTGCTTAAGAAATAATTATAAATGTCTCTTTAAACAACCCATGATACACACATAATAATGTAGCAGATATTTTGCCACCATTTTATCCACAAACTTAATATCTTTTAAATTCAAGTTCCCAGAGATTTTTTTCAATAAAAGGCACAAAATCATGTCAAAAACAACTTAGACAAGCGTTAATTTGATCTAGGCTATACTACTTCTCTAAATGTCTATTATATAACCCATGACCCAAAACCAACCCAATCCAAACAACATTTGCTGTACGTCCCATGAGAATATTTTGTTATTATCAAAACATCATTAATAATTGTTTTCTGCATCTTGATCGTTTCAGTGTGACTTTGGAGACAGCCTGTTTGATATACCCCAGAAAAAAGAATTGTATTTATACGGCCACTCGTACAGATACTCACTAGTGGGTCACCTAGCGGTATCCATCGATCAGTTAATATGCGTGAATTAGTAACTGATAGAAGCCAAGCGATACGGCTATTGCAGCCAAGCAAGACCGGAAGAAATATGTCTTTAAAATCCCTGTTCAACACCACCACAAGAAGAATTTCCATTGAAGTTTCTCCCAATAGCGGGTTTAACACTGAGATCCTGCGGGAGATTGAACCAAGTTTCGTGTCAGTTACATGGCTGGGGAACTCGCATTTGGACGTATCAATCGAGGACATTCCTGCCATAGTACTGGCGAAGGAAATAGTAGAGAATAACTACCCGGTGGTTCTGCATTTGGCTGGAAGAAACTTGGACAAAAAGAGGACGATGGAGATTTTGATTTATATCAAATCCGTGGGAATTAAAAATATATTGGCTCTGCAAGGGGGTGAGCTTGTTGAGTTTATAGGTGATATTCTGTATTTGATTTGGCTTCCGCAGACTGGGTGCATGTTTTGGAGCAAGATGACTCCAAATGCGACTTTCCATACGCCTCTGATTTGCTGCGTTACATTAAGAGCAATTTCGGTGAGGATTTCTGTGTAGGAGTAGCTGCATACCCTCACACCCATCCCCATTGCCGTACCTCTGCGAATGACATGAAGTATTTAAAACTAAAGGCAGGAACATTTTTATTTTGCGATAATTTGGTAATTAATTTTTAAGTACTTTGAACAGGTATCTAGTGGCGCGGATTTTCTAATGACTCAGGCGAATTTCGAGTATGAATCGTTGGAGGGCTTCGCCAATAAGTGCAGACAAAATGGCATCAATGTGCCAATCCTCCCAGGAATATTCGTCATCAAGTCCTTCAAATCTCTCGAGAATGTGGCGAAGTGTTGTGAGTTTAAAGTACCTCAAAGGGTGCTCAACTATGTGAAGGAGCATCAGGAGGACCAGAAGCTAGTCGAGAAGTTCGGAGTGGAGTTGGCAGCTGAGTTAATAAAAAAGTGTTTGGAGAAGAGCGAATTGTTCGCAGGGGCGCATATCTTCTCCATGAACGATATGGAAGAGGTGCACAAAGTAGTGTCTATGTTAGCTTGACTCTATTAATCAGATTTCGTTCCCCTGAGCCGGGGCATTAATTATGAATAGAGGCTCTGTTGTAGGTGCGCCTGATATCGACTTTATCGGGTTGGATCTCAAAATTAGAGCTCTGCCGCATGTATCCTGTTGCTCCAGACTCCGTTTCTCGTGTGAGTTGCAGGAGTTTCCGCGACGGGCGCTGCAGTGGCTTCCCGACCGCAGGATCAAAACCATCAGGAAAATTTCAGTTGTGGGAAAAATGAACATCAGTTATTTTTAAACCCTTCCCGGTGTGCGTGGCCCGTGTGAGGAAAAACAACCCGCGTTGCCGCAAACCCTTATTTCCGATGTCCCGCCTCCGCTAGATCGAAATCTGTGTAGTGTCGTGTCACTTTCCCGATGTTTGAGTGTTTTCTTTCATCCCGACGAGGCACATCGATTGTCTCCACTAACCCTACAAATTCCCTCCTCATGGATAAATAATAATATTGCATTATCGAAGGTAGATATATGGGTGTCTGTTTGTTTGTGTTCAGAGACTCATTGATTCCCGCCGCTTATATTTTCACGTCCCTGTAGCGTATTCATCAACATTTTTTTGTCAAACTTAGAAGAATCCACAAGTTGTTTTTTGACACAGAATCCTGTAGTAAAGTACCTATATTTGTCCAGTAAATTATTATTTTCTTTCACTATTTTTGTTGCGTTCTTTCAGTGAGGGAACCAACCTACGTCCTTCCTACTTATTCCGCGGTAATGTGTTCTTTGTTCCATTGAGGCCGTGAATTTATTTTTATTATTTAAACTAAAAATACTACAAGGTTTCTGCCTTTTTGCTGCAATTTTCCACTGTTCAAGTATTTGTTTTAATGTGTAAACGACTGGATTTTGTAACCTTGCCAGAGAAATGTCAAGTCAAAATACATTTATCGTCTTCATTACTACAGGAGATTATTATACAAAGTGATTTTTTAGCTTACCAACAAAATGAGACAGATGCGAAGTAACGTCATTTTAAGAAAAAAACTTCATATAGACATATATCCGATTTTAATTATTTAAGGATTTGGAGGACTTCAAAGTTTTCAGCATTTTACCTATTTACTACTAAAAATTATAGTAATGTAATACCAGTCTAGTTCCATGGCCGCCGAGATTACCCGACTTAAATCCTTTGAATTTCTATTTATGGGATCATATGAAACAACTTCTGTAGCAAGAGATAATTAACATAAAAGAGCAGTTGTTAGATATAATACAGATGGCTGATGCTGATGTAAGAAATCGCCCAGATATGTTAATTCGGGTGAAAAATTCATTATTATGTCGTTCTGAATCATGTACTCTTGCAGAAGGAGCACGTATCGAGCAACTGCTGTGATATTTTTACTTTTAATTGTCTCACTCGTGCAATGTTTAGTAATAAATAAGTAATATGCAGAAAACTTTGAAATATTCTAAATCCTTAAATAATTGAAATCGGACATGTCTATATGAAGTTTTTTTCTTAAAATGACCTCACCTTTCATCTGTCTCACTTTGTCGTTGAGCTAAAAAAATTACCTTGTGTAGAATTACTTATGAAATTCAAAAATACCCTTCACATCAGTTTAAGTGGGCAGAAGAGATTTTCTCATTTTGACTTATTTAAATAGATAATGGAGAACTCCAAACACTAAAGCAATTATATACACGTATGGGTACCTACCTCCAATTAGAGAATTAATTGCCTGCACTTTACATTGTATGACAGAATCTCATTCAAAAAGGAGAATTTTCACATTGCTGCAAGTTGAAGGATATCCTCCCCGCTAGTTCAGGGTTTATAGCGTATATGCTAATCTCCATAATTAAAGTTAATGAAACAATGAAAAAATCAGCGAAAGGTTTTAAATCCAAAATCGATGCTAAAAATTTCATGTACATAAAGATAAAACGATAAAAAGAGTTTGTTGCAACAGTAAATTCAATTATGCTCTAAAATGTTTTCCGAGTTTTTTCGTCCACATTTACGGTGGACATTACAAAGAGCGGTGAGACAATGGGTGACCGGACTCCCTGTGCTTCTCAACAATTCCTAAGGTGGCTGCATTGTTTTGTGTATTTATACTCTGTATATAGGGTGTGCTAGGGAAAAGTGTCTACCCTGAATATCTTTTCTGTTGTCCATTAAAAAAAAATCGCTAAAACACGTCAACTTTAATAAAGAAGAGGACATCATTTGGTGAAAAAGTTGTTTTCGAAATGTCATCCCTCTATCCTTGGAAACCACCCCTTTGAAATTTTCAAATTAGAAGAGGGGTTGTGTTCTACCTCGTTTGAAACGTAATTTTATACTCTACATATTTTATTTTTATTTTTTTTACGTCGGTTTTATAGAAATTAAACAAAAACCAAATAATTTGATTTTAACCATTATTACTAATATTTTATTTATTTGATCGTAAGAAATATCAAAACTGACTATTGACTTTCATGCACATGTACAGTTAGCGCTCAAAACGCCGTCGCACATTATCTAACATTTCTGGTGTTATTTACCTGCATTCTTCGACGATTCGGGCACGTAACTCCTCGAAGGAATCACACTGTGTGTGTCACACATTTTGGTTTTTAAATGTCCACATAAGAGAAAATCCAGGGGATTAAGGTCAGGGGATATCGCGGGCCACTCCACTGGACCTCTCCCGCCAATCCATTTTTCAGGGAATTCTTCATCTAGAAATTGTCGGACAGCAGCAGTGTAGTGTGAAGACGTTTCACAGTATTAAAGTAAGGACTCGGCGTACACGATAAGTAACCAAGCACGCGCTTCCAATCGGGCTGTAATTTTTCACATTCCATGAAATGCTCATTTTTCTGAAGGCAAAGTTTTAAAACCAGAACTTGTTGTTTCTTCTAAAACCGGATTTTACAAATACATTGTGTGGAACATAAAGATGCGGTGAAAGAAATCTCTGAAAAGTCCTATGGAGGCAGAAGGGGGAGATTTGCTCGGTCATATCATAATTTTGTTTTTTTATAGGCATTTTCTTGAATCTTTGATGTCCTTAAAGTTGGGGAATTCTGGTACCAAACACGGCATTCTCCAATTCTCTTAACTGAACACCCCCAATAGTAGTATAAGTTTGCAATTCCTGGCCATTCCCCTTATGCAAAAAAACATCGCAAATCCTCTAATACAACGCGATGCTTCCTCTAACGTCTAAAAGCTAAAAAGAAAGACAAACAAAGGAGGATATGACACGGGTATTTGGGTATCGGGTGGTAATCGATCAGCACCCTTTTCTGTAACACTCTTTCGAGACGTTTATTGCATTATGCATGAAACCTTACGTGTCAAGCCTTATAAAATATTGTTATTTCTTTATTGTTCCGTTCACCGGTCTTTCTAAACTGTTTCGGTTGCGCTTCTGCAACAGAAATAAGGGATGATTTAGCAGTCGTCGGCTTCGCCTCACTAATTAGGCCGCCTCCTAATCTGATTACTAACTTGATGCAGCCCTGAGCTACGGTTAACGGTAAATTTACTGGGTGATCTTTTAATTTCACCTTAAGTTAAATGGGTAGAGAATAAATTACGCCACTAGTAGTTGGAAACTAGCAATTTCTCTACTCAAGAGACGTTACGCAAGTATGTTACGCCACTGGTTCGGGTGCAGTTTAAAAGATTTCACCTCATTTGCTATCAAGGGCGTAGCTTAACAGACCTCAGAAGGGTGAACATAGACAATGCCCGACACAACTAAGTCGATCATTTTGTTCGTAAATCCAAAACATATAACTGAGTTTAATATATTGTTACACCACCAAAACTTTCGAGTTTTCTACGAATTGCCGTTAGTGCGCTTAAACTCGTTTCTGACGGGCACAACTGAGTCTAAATAATAAATCTCGCCCAGGAAATTCCTAAATTTAAATCATTGTTTCTAGTTTAAAAATAAGTTACGCTACTGATTTTGCTTTCAGTTTAGGTTAGTTCAGGTTAGTTATAAACTATTTTATGGGAACACGAAATAATCAGTGAAATATCAAAGGTGAACTTGAAATAGTTTTAAAATGGTTCGATTAAGTCATGAATTCCGCTTACAACATTTTCAAATTTAAGAGACCGTAACTGTCTTTAAAGCTAAGTTACGCCACTGTAGGTAAAAATTCGCCATTTTTCTTTATTATAACGAGAAATTTCCAAGTTTTAATGGACTATCATAGCCGCACTTAGACTGGTTTTACAACAAATTGGGTTATTAATCTTACCGCATTTTTCAGTTTTATGAAAGTTGACAACTTAATAAATTTGAGGCGAAACATCAGCACCGTCTTAAAGATTTCAAAAGGGTAGAATTAGGCCAATAATATCGGTCAGAAATTCTTAAATTGCAAAAATAGCAAGTGCCATAAAAAATAGTTACGCTACTGATTTTTTTGCCGTTTCAGCCACATTTTCCCACATCATATCTACCTTAAATAAGTTACGCCTCTGACATTTTTAAAGTTTAAAAGTTAATATTTTTCTTGATGTGAAAATCGGAATTTTCGGAGTTTCGTGTGGCACCTCAGCTGCGCTCCGAAATTGATTTTTGACGTGTAATTCCATGTAATATAACTCCGATTGTACAGGATGTCCCACCGGGACCGCCATTAGACATTTTGGGAAAACCATAAATAGCAAAGTTACGAAAGTTTAGTGGGTGATAGGGGTCTTAGAGCGACCTCATCTAAAATATTTTCAATGACGTCACGCTGCTGGTTGTATCGGAAGTCGATACTTGATTGCTTATTTAAGATGGAACACCCTATACGTATATGGTACTATTGCTTTTTTGGATTCTACGTTTAATTTTAATACCAATTTGTTAATACGTTGGCTATTTTAGAAGTAATAGTTTTCAAGATATACGCAAGTGAACGTTGAAAGTGGCAGATGCAGATGTCTGCAGAATTGCAAATTGTTAACAAATGGAAAGGTATTTTGTAACTATTTTTGTCATAACATTGTAGAAGGTCCATATTTCACTACGCTGCCAAGTTTTGCCTAATACTTTCTATAAGGTGTCTACGAAAATAGAGCTAACTGGGATACCAAAAAAATGGTTCAAACTTCAAAATTTTAAATTTAACACTACTATTATTAATAGTTTAATAGTTATGAATAGTTTGAGTTATTAATAGTTATGAAACTGCGTTGGAAAAGAACTTAAGTTCATATTTAATTACCTATAGGAAAGTTGCATAGTTTTTGAGTAATTTCGTTTTATAGGTTGATGAAGGTATAGTACATCTTTAATTCTAAGGTATAATGCGAATATGATAGACATACCTATGGAAAAGGGAAATTCCAGCAAAATTTTATTGTTATGTAATATAAATCGTTTACACTTAAAGAAATGTGTCCATATTTATAAAAAAGTATTCACATTCATGTTCGCAGATTAAAATTGGAGATGTACTATTTCTGCATCAACTTATAAAACGAAATTACTTACAGTAGTAAAGTTGCAAAAAGTATGCAACTTTGTTATAAGTAATTAAGCGTGAATAAAGGTTCTTTTTCGACAGAGTTTCATAATACATGAAAATAATAGCAGGGTTCCATTTAAAATTTTCAAGTTTTAACCACTTTTTGATGCCCAAGTTGGTTCTAATTTGTGGACACCCCGTAGAAAATATGAGGAAAAACTTGACAGCGTACTAAAATATGGACCTTTTACTGTATTGCGACAAAAAAGAGTTACAAAATACCTTTCCATTTCTTAACAATTTGCAATTTTGCAGACATCTACATCTGCCACTTTCAACATTCAATTGCATATATCTTGAAAACTGATCATTCTAAGAAAGCCAACGTATTAATAAACTTGCATTAAAATTAAACGTAACACCCAAAAAAGCAATAATGTATAGGGTGTTTCATTTTAAATAAGCAAGCATCGACTTCCGGTACAACCGGAAGCGTGACGTCACTGAAAATATTTTAGATGAGGTCGCTCTAAGACTCCTACCACCCACTAAACTTTCGTAACTTTGCTATTCGCAGTTTTCCCAAAATGCTCCCGATGGGACACCCAGTAGATTGTTTAAGTGGTTCAACGGCCGTATCAATTTCATTCAATACTCGTATATTAATTATTAAATGAGTTATTAAATTACTCGAATTGTCGGGCATTCAGCACCGACTTATCGACCATCGAACCACTTAAAAATGTATTAGAGACCGCGAATTTCAAATATTCCGCAATGCAGCTGAAACATTTATGTGTCCATTTGCGATTGCTGCTAACATTAGACAAGTTTGTTTATTTACCAAACGTCTTTGAAAAACTACTACCGCACCGTTAAATTGAACATGTGCCCATCAACGAAAACATTCTTATTTTTAACCGATTTCTCCAGTAAATCCCCTTATTTGGTGGAAGAATGTGTTGTCCTATTGAAACGTCCATACGAATTGGTTACAGGAGAAACATAGTGGTATTCCATTGCACTCAAACTGGCCCACCAGTTCTGGATTTCATACCCGCCGCCGGGGGCGGGAAGCTCGAGTAGTTCAAAGGACAAGGAAAAGGAGAAAGAGGACGAGAAGAAGCCCATTACCAAAGAGCAACGACAGCTCGAGTACGACGCAGCTATTAAGGTATGTAACTTTAAGATTTGATTAGTTTGTGTAAAGACAATGCAAAGCATGCAATGATGCATGGGGAAAACGAATTGCGCATTTGAAACACTAAAATTTCTGAGTAATTTATAAGTCTATAATTGACAATGAATTATTCAACATTAGTGCGGTTTAAATCATCTTGAATGTATAAATGATTGGCTGAACTAAATCCATTTCCTTTTGGCAAACTCCTCAATTAGGAGGCAGAGCTTGTCCTTATGAGCTTTGCTGGCGTTCTTGTATTGTAAAATATTGTCGTTGCTCAAGTTTTCCACGTCAGTCACGTTTTCTTTTACTGCGAAAATCGGTCTGAGCATCACGAAACACTGACCTATTGCAAAAGTTTCCTTGGCAGCAAATTCCAGTTCCTTCTTAAGTTTTTCCAATGTAAAGACAGCAGTGTCCACTTTGAGCTCTTTGAGAACGGAGATGAACGTGCTATAATAAGTACGGATTAAATCCTGATATCTGCTCCTGATCACATCATTCTGTACGCTGTCAAAGATGAAGAATATCAGGTCTTTGCCCGGAGAACCGAAGTTGAGGAATTGGTAGTCCACCTGGCAACAGACAAGTCAATATGAATAATGGGGCCAGATCAGAGGGATTTACATTATTCTCGTAACTGCTGAAATTTTGCCAGTTGCCGACTTGCTAATCGTTCACTGGCTTAGTTGAGATGTTTTGATTTGTGTAATGTTATAGCGAGACAACAAAAATAAACACTGCAAAAGCGTGAAAGGCGATAATGCACTTACGATTTTGCTTTCCAGCGGTTTTTCGTATTCGTCAAATTTTACCAGGAGATTATTCACCCATATATCGTTATGTGTGATGGTGGAAAACAGTCTGTTTCCAGGTTTCCGCTCGTAAGGAGCTCGATAGCACTCTTGCAATTTCAGACGCAAACCCTTCAGGTGGCAGACACAATTTGGGTTTTCGCTTGCTAGGTTAAGAACGTCTTCGATCTGAATGAAGTAGGACCTAATTATTTGAAAGACTAATAGCAAGCTTAGCGGCAACTTAGGCTCAAGATCAAATAAGGCTGTATTTTCAACTTTATGCGCCAGCTAAAATTGCTGGCGCATGAATAATTTGGCGCTTGGAATACCTATTCAGGGTGTTCCAACTAAAATTCGAACCCCATGAAATCTCCGGTTTCGTCCTGACGTGGGAAAACGCTAAAATACGTCAATTTTAGCTTGAGGATGAGCCAAATTTGATCTTGATTTCGAAATACCTTCTAGCACCCAGAACTACCCCTTCAAAAATTTTAAATGGTAAAAAGGAGGGTGACACATCTTTTCGAAGTTGCTTCCATTCTCTATGCAACCATGTTTTCCTTTCGAGTTTGAGCGATTGGTTTTATAAAACATTGTCTCGATCACCATGAAAAGAAACAAAATTCGTTACGAAAAAACAATTCAATTTAACAAATGTATTGCTCAAAATGTCCACGACCAACTTCCGTACAATACAAGCGATTTCGAATAGCTCCTCTAACGTTTTCCAACATTTCTGGCGTGATCAAACGGCACTCTGCGACAATTCGTTCTCGAAGCATTTGTAGAGATGCAGGTGGTGTAGCGTAAACCTTAGGCTTTAAGTGGCCCCAGAAAAAGAAATCTATAGGGGTTAAGTCGGGGGATTTAGCTGGTCATTCCATGGGACCTCTTCGGCCGGGAAAATAAGCATCTAAGAAACCGTGTACTCGAACAAGATAATATGAGGACACTTCATCGTGTTGAAAGAAAATTTAGTTTTCTTGGAGATTTATGTCTTCCTCCAGTGCTCGGGTGATTAAAGGGGCTCAATAAAGTCTTCTGACAACTGCAAATAATTTTCTCCAGTCAAAATGCCTTCAACAAAAAGTGGCCCGATAATGCGGTCGTCCAAAATTCCTGCCCACATGTTTGGTTTTTTTGGCATTTATGTGTGACTTTCACTGAAAATGTGCGGGTTTGTATCACTCTAACAACGACAATTATGTTTGTTCACTTCAACATGAACGTACTTTCATCAGAGAAATAAATGTTGTACACTCGACCCGGGTCATTTATCAAATGGCCAGTTAAATTTTCACAAAACTGTAAACGTGGATCCGGATTATCTTCGTTTAATTCTTGGACAAATCTTATCTTGAGTGGATGAAATTTATGTTTTTTGGCAATCCGATGAACAATCCTTTTAGACACATCACTTTCTTGAGAAATTTTTCTTACAGATTGCCTGTTATCCATTGAAAAATGGCCAAGAACAGCCGCTTCAACATCTTCATTTTGGATACGACGTTAACAGTTATGTTTTTTTTATTTCTAACAGAACCCGTTTCCTCAAATTTTGCAATTAAATTAACAATGTACTGACGACTAACTTGATGTTCCACAAAATTTTGGTTAAAAAATCTAACAGCAACATGGATACAATTGTTATGTCCATAGTACTTTACTTCAACTTTAGTTCAATTCTTTGTTCGGTGCTATAAACCATTTTAGAAATTATGATTTTTATTTTCAACTTAACTGAACGACAAGAAGTCGTGAACTCAAGTACAAACGAAAGGATGATTTATTTTTAGCCTAACACTTTTAGATATTTTTTGTTACTTTAAAAATATCAAACATTAGTGCAGATCAGGTAACATTTCTTAGTTCATTTCCACTAAAAAAAATTGTTTACAATTTAAACAAGAGTGTACCGTATCAACAATGTTAAACATTTCAGGGAGCCTGCAACCATTTCGTAATTCTGAAAAACCAATCACTCAAACTTGAAAAAAAAACATGGGTGCATAGAGAATGGAAGGAGCTTCAAAATGATGTATCACTTGGCCCTTCTTGCTATTTAAAGTTTTTGAAAGGGTGGCTTTGGGCGCTAGAGGGATGCACAAATTACGTCAATATCAAAATAAAATTTAGTCCTCCCTCAAGTTAAAATTAACTAATCTTAGCATTTTTCCCACATTTGGACGAAATCGAAGATTTCATGGGATGCAAATTTTAGTCGGGGCACCTGTATACTGATATTTAAAATAGAAAGGGGACATACATGTATGGTCAGATAGTTCAACGTGACGCATTTGACGTTGCTGCAATCCGAAGCGTAGAAATCACAATTTCCTGCAAGAATCAGCCAAAAATGGAAGAAAAAAATTGGTTAATTGTTGGATATAAAACAGCTGTGACACGCGAATGACTTAATGTACTCGTACATACAGTGTGTCAATTTCAAAACTTTGGATTGCTTATAACTCTGAAGATTAAAATTTTTTAAAACATTGAAAAACCATTTCGGCAGAATGGAGGAGGAACCAGTTTAATAAGGGTTGCAAGTTTCTACGTGTACCCGTAAGAGGGGTAGGTACCCCCGATAACGACTTGCAATTAAATGAAAATCTTTTACATCTTTGATTGGTTGGTGCTCCACCGCATTTCGGTCTACAAACAAAATCAAATTTTCCAAGAAGATGCATTAATCGCAAGGGAGAAGTAGAATGACCATCGCGATCATCGGATTTAACACCTCTCGCTTTTTTTTGAGACCATATCAAATCAGTTGTTTATAAAACCAAGCCATCCAATTTGCAAAATTTACAACTTTAAATTACCGGAGTACGTTAATCCCCTACCCCTGAAACATTTGAAAAAGTGAGAGAAGTTGAGTTCTGATTATTTTTTTATCTAGAAAAACAGTGAACATTTTATACTGTTTTTGAGGAATTTTTTAAAATATGATAATTCTCTATTAAAAACGCTATAACTTCTCAAAAATTGATTTTTTTTATCGAAACTAGTTTTTTTATCCGCAGTGTACAAAGACCTTAAATAAAAGGTATCACATGATAGGTGTAGCAATTTAATCTTTGAGAGCTAGAGCAACTACTCCCTTTAGGGGTACATGTAGAAATTTGCAACCATTATTAAACTGGTTCCCCTTCCATTCTGCCGAAACGGTTTTTGAATGTTTTTTAAAAAATTTCAATCTTGAGAGTTATGGGTAATCCAAAGTTTTGAAATTGACGCACTATATATTGGATGCGATAAAGGTTCTCTATCATTTGAAAAATTGTCCTATAAGGGTAGTAAAATCAGAGGCGCCCAGTGCGCAATTTTTAATTGAGATACAACAAAGCCCTTTAGCTATAGATCTGTTACTGCTTTAATACTAAATAAGCACTTACAGAACCATCTTGCATTTCTTTGGTCATGGACTGGGTAAACACATCTGTATACTGGAGATACGGTTCTACCATCACGTCAAATAACTCGGGATTCTTCATCTTAATTGCAATAGGCAGCACGTGAAACAAGGCAATATTCTGGAATCTTTAGTAAAGAAATTATTGCTACACACACCTAATACCACATACCTTAATAATCAAACAGGCAGTATCAAAATCAAACCCAACACTCCTCTCCGCAATGACATACCCCCTGGTCTTAAGATTCTCCATTACAATCACAGCGTTTTCATCTGCATCAGCTTTGCTGCTGTGCCCATTCAGACCCAGCCGTCCTCCGTAGAAATTTGCAGTGAAATCTATTACATTTTTCATACCTTGGTCCACCTGAAATCGCCTCATTGTCGGTACAACCATCTTGTAAAAGTGCAGCTCCTTTTTGAAAGTTAAAGTTGACATGAAGAAGTTCTGAATGAAATCGTTTTTGGGTACAGCTTTGGCCACTGCTTGCAGGGACTCGGTTTTGCCAGAAGCAGCATCTTCGATCAGGATAGTCAAAGAGAGCATAAGCGAGCCGTAGTTTTCTCCAGGAGCGGTCAAACTCTTGATGTTCTTAATGGAGACGTTTGTTCCAGGCTTTCGGAGGTCTGGAGCAAGTGCCTGCTCCAAATCTTGAACCTCCAACATTCTTTCTAACTCACTGACGATATGCGAATAAAGAAACTTCGCTGTTGCGAATATTTTTATCTATATTCATGAATTCCCAGTTATATAAGCAAATAGTGGTAATTATAAAGGACGGACAGTGGTATAACGAAGTTACGTACATCGAAGTGCGTCCCTGTATTTACTTTTCATTGCTTGGCCAATAATTATAAAGCCGCATGACTAAATGCGTCGAATTGCTATGAAATCTGGAACTTAGTTGCTGGTTTGAATTGGTTCAGGGTTCATGTTTATGTAACGAAAAAAAAACCGTAAAATATATAATTAATGGATATGAATTGATTATGTATAATGGACAGTTGCTGAGATAACAGAAAAACCGACAAAACTGTTTTTTTAGTTCATTAAATTAAACGACGTTTCTATTCTGCAGGAACATCACCGTTCCCAACGGGAACAGTGGGAAATTCGTCAACTTGACAACGATTTACTGCATCAAAGACAATCGGAGCGGGAGCGGGAGCGGGAATTGAAGGAGTTGGCAGAACAGAGGCTCTTGTTGGTCGACGAGCAGGATGCCCTTAATTTACAGCTCCTGTAAGTCAGCATTGGTTAATTTCAAACTTCCTCTAATTCCCTTTTAACATACCTTTTCTTTTCCAGCAAAAAGGCTTCGTTCAGCAAAGAAAGGTACGTCCCATTATAATCCAGTGACAACAATTTACCTGCAGCCTGCTGCTGACCCAATTACCAATTTCCTGTCGCAAGCGGCAATTTCCTTCAGCTAACAAGTTTTATTTTCCCATTCCCGACTTGCCGAATTTGATCTAATCGTATATCGTATAAAACGGCGCTGCTTAGAGCTAACATCCATTATCTTTAACTAGACGTATCCACTTTAGACCATGATTTATCGGTTCGGGAATTAGGGATCGAATGTAAATGGAGGATTGGACCTAGTTGGAGAGCTCTTTAAATCCCAAATATACGATGCAGTCGAGGGTTGTGCTACGCAAGGTACCCATGAAAGGGTTAAATGGGGTTAAGTTGGGTTGAGGTTGGAAAGGAGAAAAGTTTCGAATCTGTCTCCTTCGCCATGTCAAGAAAAACGCTTCAGTTACTTTGCGGGAATTCATTTTATTTTTGTGAATTTATAAAGAGGTTTGTTTAATAGTGCGGCTTACTCATTCCGAACCTAAAGTTGATTGCAGAATGAACTTATTCCAAATCTTAATATTATTCCGTATTAGTCGGTCAGCCGCTCGCATTCATGATTACACCTCTCTCGCTAACTTACTATTGCATCGCCACCTCCTTGTTTCACAAACAAAGCCCCGAGAATCAATTTTTCAAATTTGGCGTTCTCCTATTGATCATCAGCGCCTTTCTTTATCCCTCTATAGAAAGTCCGCCCTGTCGGAGACGCGAGGGCGCTGCAGCAGCTTTCTTCATGTGGCTCGGCAACCAGTCATACAGCAGCATCGGTTATTTTTCTACAGTATTATTAGAGAAAATAGTCTGTAGTATGAAATTCGCATATGGAATAGTATTTCACGCACTCACGCAACCGTCGATTTTCGAGATGAAATACATTTATGATCAAAGAAGGATTCAGCGGCCTGATTCATCCTTGAAGCAGCAATGAAATTGACCCACATACTTTGTTGTACGTATATGAGTTGATGATGAGAAAATCAAATATTTACGCAGTTCTTGTTTACCTGTAGAAAGCGCCACGTACTGTGATACGTATATCAGTATTTCCAGAAAATAAACCGTTTGGTTTTTCTGCCCTTGGGACAAAAACATTTAAATAATCACTTATAAAATACAAAGAAAAGCAAAGAAGAAAGATAAAATTTGGAAATGTTTCAATAGAGTAGTTGAAAGGAAATAGAAGCAGGATTGCATGTCGGATACAGAAATGCAGGAAGCTTGCCTTGTAAGGCATAGAGGGTTTAAAATGGTCCAATTGTGAGGATTCTCTTCCCATCCTGCCTGAATTTTCTGCAGTGTTTCATTTAGTCCTCTCATGTGTATGCGTTCATATAGTCGTTAGTTGGGTGCCTTATCTTTGTAATCAGTGTTACAATTAGTGCAATCTGTTCTTTGATTCTGATTGAATACCCACCAACACCAATACACATCAACACTTTACTGGAAATTTTAAAAGGAAAGGAAAACGATCCTGCACATTTTACTTATCTTTACTCTCAAAAAAATTATTTTCCTTTTATTTTAAAATTTCCAGTAAAGTGTTGGTATTAGTACGTTCCAATTATTAATTTAGGACCTGCGTTAAAATTATTTTAATTTTTTTACTTGAGAACAGTAGATCGGACGAAAAAATCTCAAGAGAGATTATTTCTTCAAAATTGAACGAGGAATTCAAGAATAATTTTTATTTTCAGAAAACCTAGTAGCGTAATATTTTTTTCTGAAAAAATATTCTCTAAAATGGAGGTAGGCACGCCGCTGGAAAAGCTAAGATATATTTTTGTCAGTAAACCATATGCGTTGTTCATAGTCGTCAACACCTCCAAAACTTCGTTAAAGAATCTTTAGACGTTTTTAAAGAAATTTAGTATTTTCCATTTTTTAAATTAAATTTGAACCCCCTGTATCTGCTAAAGAAAGCCTTATTGGACGTTGGTTTATATAGCAAATTGACATTATTTTTAGACGTTCAATACGCTATTAAAGTTATGCAGGTTAAAATTGAAACACCCTGTACACATGTATATCATGCCAGTATAAATTATTAAGAAAGGGTGAAAGCGGCAGTTCCTGAGGGAGTCCTTATTCAGGAGAAACAGGAAAAGGAACAGGGGCCCCAATTCGTACATCTAGTTGTCTGGTTACCAATCGGTTTTCTACTGTTACTTTTGATGATATGAAGTAAGCACTTTTGCGAGTGAAGTTTGTAAAATTTGTATAATAGACCACTGTGTCAGACTCAGTCAAATCCCTAATTAACGTTTGCAAATAAATTTCCTGATCTTCTACGATCTAAAAATGTTGTTTGGCTATAATTGGTCAAAACAAAATTTCGGTAAACAGTCGACTGTTTCTATTAACCAATAATATTCACAATAATTGTTAAAATTAACCATCTCCTCCCGCAATACATGCATCAACCCACTTTAACATTGATTGGCGGATTCCTCCAAATATTTCTAACTCACATGACTGGCGCATAACTCAAATATACTGTTTGTTAGACCTTCATTTTGAGTTACCGTTTTATGAACTATTAAGAGGGTTTAAGGAGTAAATATTTGACAAATTTTAAGATAAAAAGTTTAGATTAGTTCAGGTTCATAATGGATGTTCTTGTTCTCGCTAATTTGAACTTCGTTTTTTAATTATATTTTTGAACAATAACGCGATACTCTGATGAAATTTGCGAACCGGGAAAGTTGATGATAAAAAACTCAAATATTTATTCAGTTTGTTGTTTGTTCGTAAAGGGCGTCGCATACTGTGATATACCTGAATTTATATAGCCACAACTTTTTTGCATCTCAATGAATGTCATTTTTACATAAAAAGATTTATTTTTCCATATATTTTTATCGATAAAAGGCACCCTTAATATTTCCCTCTAAAACCAGCCATTCTGGAAAAAGCGGGTTTGAAATTTCAAAATTCAACTTTTACTATCACAATAACAAAATATATTCTGTAATTTGCCTTTAACATCTTAAAGTGACAATGCACACAAAGCAGCAGCATTCAGTAAAATCAGATAAGTGGGAAAAGCGGGGCCATATACGTGGCCCCCAGATTACCCGACATGTATCCTTTTGATTATTTTTTGAGAGTAGCTTGAAGTTGCAAAATTATAGCCCAAAGTAATGAACATTTTCCAAACCGGATACTTGAGTCATGTGCCATTATTTAACACACACCAGGTATGTACTATACTCGAGAGAGCTCGTCAATCAATGCTCAGGCAAATTGATGTTTGTATTGCGGAAGGCGATGGGTATTTGCAGCAATTATTGTGAATGTTCTTAGTTGAATGTTGGTAATACTATTTAATTTTGTTATTTTGACTGCCGCGTGAAAAAATGAATTTTCCTAATTTCGCAATTAAAATGACGGTTTTCCTCAGTAAGATCGGACAGGAGACGAGCTTTATTTCGTAACTAGTTCCATGATCAAAGCAGATACCTTCATCTATTATCTCAGTTAACAAACAATGGAACCAGTAACAATAATAATTACTGTTAGACCTACAGGCACGGAGCGCAACTTGAACAATTCAAAGTTCCCCATTTATCAGCGTACGGCAAAACTACAGAAGTGATAAGAAAGCCTCAACCTTCTGACTGAGACTTTGTCCTTAACCCGCAATATATTTAGACTTTCGTGCGTAATTGAGGGAATGAATGCAAACTGCAGTCTGATGCGATGTCACGGACGCTGTCCGCTATCGTATCGACGCTGTACTGGGGTATTGACGTCACGCGACGCTCGTTACGTCACCTGTAAAACCCGGCCACGCTTCTGTCTATAGGTCTGGGATGTTTGTTATTTAAATTTGGTCTGACGTGAAGGGGAGCTAGAAACCATGTCGTTTGTTGGACGGAGCAAGGGAGCGAACATTCGGCTAAGCTATAGAAGAATTCGATTTCGAAAAACCGACCGACGCCAGCAGGAGGGTGAGGGGAGGAGCATTTAAAAAAAAAATTATTTTTTTTAAATTATTCGATCTGTACAGCGTGTGTTCGGGCCTTGAAATGGCGTGTACTTTCCTGGACGAAAACACGAGGGGGATTACGTAACAAACAGCAGCGTCGGCCGAAAATTGTCACGTGAATTCCCGTGCACGCTCCAGTTTTACAGCAACGTCCAGGCAACTTATACGCAGCCGTAGCTCGCGATTCGGTTGCTGCAATGACGAAACCAAAGTGTCCAACTGTGTCAACTCGCCCTCAAAACTGCAAATTTGGCCCAGAAAACGATGTGATCCGGTATAGTTTGTAAATTGCGACAGCGTCTCTATCGCTATCGCTAGCTCAGTGATCGGTCGCGGCATTCCTTCGGGAGCACCTTTCTTTCCAATTATTGCAGAGCTATAAGGTTATACTTCTCATGTCTGTTGCATCAGTTTTAGGTCGAATTTCTTTGGAAAGGGATTAGAGTGTGATATGCCGAAGCTCATAGGTTCCTATAGCTTTATATACGTAAGCTTACAACATTCTCTCTATTACCTAGAATTTTCTGTAGAGCAAAACACATAGCTCTAGGGCAGTAGTGGAACTAGCAAAGTTATTGTTTTGAGCATGTTGCCAGAAAGTTTAAATAACACATATATTATGTAACTGGGGCATTATAATCATTACAATATGTACCAATCAATCCCAAAAGCAAAGCATTTCCAAGGGTCGATAATAAGTGCCTCAAGATTAAACTATAAATTATTCAAAGGCATTTTCGTATTTTCATGTTTTCTTTGAATTGCTGCCAAGTCGCAAGTACGAATATCCGACTCAAAATATATATAGCACTTCATAATACATATATCACTTGCAAACGTTCTATCTATGAATCAAACTGGCAAAAGACGTAATCAATTCCCTTCCCTTAATCAAAATCTGCTAAACGCACTTTCTGGGCATCATGCTGTACCCCACATTTGCCCATGATAACTTGACCCATTTTTTTCTATTTTAGAATACTTGACAGTTGAGAATCTTGCCTTATTACCCTAAAGAGTTCGTCTAGTGCCTAACGATAACACACTCAATTATTAGATAGCCGCTAGTGTTAAGAAAAGTTCTCACTTGTTAGCTGTTACTGTTAATAATGTCACAGTTAGCGTTATGCAATTACTCAAGTAACGACAATAACAACAACGATAATGTTAGCGAAGACTCTCATCCACCTACGATATACAGGTAAGTAGGTAGATGATGTATGTTATTGAGTAGTGGTATTTTGAATCTACCAATCAGTCACGCAGAATGTTTGAGGAATCGCTGTGATTTCATGAGGTTAAGACTGCAGTTTTTCACATAGAACTCCCTGTATGTTACGTGATTTTTTGGCCTTACTCCTCATAAAATTAGGTTCCCTGTAGAAATCCCTTACCTACTTCGCGTAGTTTTTAAGTAACATTAAGACTGATAAGAACACGTTTTCAATGCGTTTTGATGATGGTGCTGATTCCCTTTAAGCGTTTGAGGCTTCATTTTTCCCCACCCTGTGCATTGTTGAATGTTATGATTGAGCCAATCGCAAGAAATACTTCCTCAGTACACTTTCCTGTAGCCGTGTTCATCGGTTTTCGAGTAATTTGAGCCATGATTTTAAAATTTCGTTTTCCATATTTTTTAAATCGAGCTTTTCTTTGAAACCCCAAATAGAGCACCCTGTGTATCGTACTCCAGCTAAAACATTTTCGCTGCGGTGCAAATGCTGCAACTCCACTTTTCCACATAAAACACCCTGTATATTAGGCGATTTTTCTGGATTTACCTACACAAAGCCTCATCTCCAACTTTCTTAATGTTCAGGTAATACGGGTAAGAAATTAAACAGTTATCATGCCTTTAACTTAATCAGCCTTTGTCATAATGCATCTCTAATGGCAGTTTGCCAGTTGTCATGGAAACGCCTTAATCAAGACCTAGTGAAATTCACGCTCTACAGCTTTGATAAATAAATTATTACGTACAATGCGACATCGTAATTTTAATTAAAATTGAATCGCAGCTTTAAGTGGAGAGATTGAGGTTTATTGGGTGGCCCTGGTAATGCAACCCAATTCCACTAATTTTTTTCCAGGTGCAGGGCACCGATAGCGAGTCTGGATTGCATGGAAGAGTTCAGTGGGGGTAGTTTGAGCGGTCTTGCGGATAAAGACGGTAGTTTCACCAAAGAGCAGCTACTCCTGGGCGGGTTGACGCATTCCACCCCCGGGGTGCCCTTGCAATTGAGCCGAACTACCAACGCCACCCCCGGATTGCGATATAGAAATTTAGGGAAGAGCGGACTGAGAGTTTCGAATATAGGTTTAGGTGCGTTAGGTGCGAAATAACCGGATGATAAATAAGAGAATTCATACAATTGCAGGAACTTGGCCCACATTTAGTCCAAACGTAACGGAGGAACAAGCCGAACAAATAATAGTTTTAGCTGTAGAAAGTGGAATCAACGTATTTGATTTATCAGAGGCCCATTCCGGTAAGGAAATACCCACAGACCGTCGGTTTTGTTGCAACTTTGATTTGACCTAGGAACCCGGGCCGAAGTAGAATTAGGAAGAATCCTTTCGCGCCGTGGCTGGAAACGCACCACCTTCATTGTCACCACGAAAATTTACTGGAGCACGAGGTGAACTTCATTCTTTCCCATTTCAACCCCATCAAATAACAATCATTTTTCAGATCCGAAGAACGGGGTCTTTCTAGGAAGCACATAATTGAGAGTGTTCGAGCTAGCTTAAGCCGCCTTCAGCTCACCTACATTGACGTAGTTATCTTGCATAAAACCGATCCAATGTGCCCCATGGAAGGTACTATTACACTACTCACCTAAAAGTAATACTTTGCTAATAAAAGGAATTGATTTCTTTAGAGGTAGTGCGGGCCATGAACTACGTGATCAATCAGGGTTGGGCAATGTACTGGGGCACCGCCCGATGGTCCCCAGTGGAAATAATGGAAGCCTACACCAACTGCAGGCAGTTCAATTGCGTGACTCCCATCATGGAGCAGGCCGAGTACCACATGTTCTGCAGGGAAAAGACCGAGCTTTACATGCCGGAATTGTACAATAAAATTGGCGTGGGTACGACAGATGACTTTCCACTCTATTATTAGATTTTTTAATGATCTAAGCATGCAGGATTAATGGCGTGGTCTCCTATTTCAATGGGACTGTCACAAGGCAAGGACGATGGGAACATCCAGCTATTTTCCCGGGCGAGCTTCCGCAATAAATATAGCTCCTTTTCTTGGACTGAGGATGAAACCGTGGCTTCAGGAACGGTTAATAAAGACGTAAGCTAATTAGCCTGTAATGGGTTTCAATTAAAGTCTGTTTTAAGGGGTATGGGTGGATGAAGGATAGGCCGCAGCCTGAAGAGAACAGGAAGTATTCGGAACGAGTGCGGGAGTTGAGCAGTTTAGCGGAGAGACTCGGCTGTACGTTGACTCAGCTCACTGTAGCTTGGACTTTGAAGAACGAGTCCGTTCAATGCTTGTTATTAGGCGCCAGCAATGTAGAGCAGCTATATGAGAGCATTCAAGCTCTACAGGTCAGTATTAGTGCTTGTAAAATATGTATATATATCTTTGTGGTATTGTATTTTAGCTCATACCTAAGCTGAACGCCAATATTGTGCAAGACATAGAGAAGATTTTAGAGAATAAACCCTCGCGTCCTCCGATGGTGTCTACGCTGGCGCTTAGATGACAATCAATGTGCCCCCCTGGATCCGTCAGGTACGTCAATTTTAGTTACTTTACTATGGATTATAAAACATCTAAAAAGATATCTGTTGCTATGTTTTCTAGAACGATACACACACAACACAATATCATAATATTAAAATAAGAATGAATCAATGTTCCTGAAAGCTATACAGTGGTCTCGAAACAACGCAGATTTGTTTTATTGTTGTTTGTTGCCAACAAGCGGAATGTCTGATTGGGCAGTAAAATTAATATATAAACCTCTTTAAGCTTAGAAGGCAACATCTTGCTATACACGTGTTAAATGTACTGAATAATACATTCACCATTCTGTCAAGAGTACTGTTCATATACCCTGAAAAATGAATTGTATATTTTTCTTCAATTTAGTATTAAATAAATGAAGTTAAAAACAATATTTACAACTTCAGTTTAACATAACATTAACTTATTACGTCTGAGTTACATGTTTTCTGTTGTTACACACAATAGACATTCTTGAGATTTCATTCACTTGCTTAAATCGGCATGGATACTAAGCAATGTTAGTTTTTATTTCATTATCTGAGACTAAAATATAATAATAAACAATGAGAGAGATTTATGACCACGCTAAGAGGAAGCTAACAACCAATACCAATTCTATTTTATATTTCTTATACATTTTCTTAGTATAACGCATACAACACTTTGATTATTGCTTTGTTTTTTAGTGGTCAGGGAGGCACTAGTAATGCGGAAAGCCCCAAAACAGCTGACGATGTGAGCACCGCCGATACTGAAACCAAAGAAGGCCAAAAGTTCCCCTTCTGCGAGATTCAGTGACAAAAGGTGACCGAGTTTGTCAAAACTCGAAAAAGTAAAACACCGGATGAGAAACCGCCGAAGGTACGGTGGTCGTACAGTCCCGAGGAGGGCCCTAAATGCACCACCGAGCCCTTCGTCTCCTCCAAGAAAAAGGACAAGAAAGCCGTCACTCCCGTCAACGTGTGAACGGGATTCCTTCTTAATAATAATAATTAAGAACGTTCGCTTGCGGTATGTTTTTCCGAATCAAAAATGGATGCTGTGACTCTAGCTGTTTATTAGATAGGACTGTTGAATTTTCTTACTTGAACGTTTTATTGTTGAATAGTTTTAATCTTATCAGTAGTATTAGGATCTCAAGTTGATGCCAGATTCCGTTAAGAGCATCCCTTTCCGCACTCATAGCCCAAAATTGGGGTACTAGAGTTTTATCTTTTCCCATATTCTTCAAAGTTTGAGTTATTTGACTGGATCTCAGAGATTGAGCTGGATGAGGATTGGTATAGGCAGAATAATTAGCGCAATTTTTTCACTTATATTGAACAATATTTTTCTATGTAAATACTCTTCCCCTGTTCACTCAACCTTAGCCACTTCGAAGGCAATATTACCTCACTACGAAAATAATTAGTTTAATTTTTAACTTTAAGCTACATTTAATAGAAGTTTGTCTCTAAATCTCCCATCGTGAAAATGAACTTTAACAGCGAAATAATGCCATTTAGACGAAAAATTTAGTGAAATTTTCTGGCCTTAATTACCAGTATGTTTTCTGAAGACCGCTAAAGATCTTTAGTAAAGATTTAATTACTTATAACTAAGACAGAAGCAATTCTCTTTGACTTCCAGCTTGCCTACAACAAGCTGCCTCGAAAAGTTCTGTCCCTTATGTACATAAAAGTTAGCGGATAATAGCATTTGGCACAATTTCTAGTGATATTTGGGCGGACAAAGCCTGCCTCTTTCAAGTAGAGCTTGAAAATCGCTTAACGAATCTAATAGATTTGGCCTCGATTAGTGCAAACCAATTGTTTTAAATTAAAACTTTTAAGGCGGGGATTTAATGGGTCTTGTCTTTGTACATTCTCTGTAAAAATGTATACTATTGTCTTATGGAAAACTGCACCGATACGCCCCGCATTTTGTCTTTTGAGAGGGCTGTTTAGTAAATTTTTCAGTCGGTGGTGGATTCCCGAATTTGATCTGTGACCAATTTCTACTTAATGCTAACAAAATCAATATGTGAACGTGCAGAAATGATCCTTCACATGTTTGATACTAATAATTGACATAATGATAATATGCTGAGTGGTTGAATTTAAAATTTTTCAATTTTGAATTTTGATTTTCATTAGCTTTTCTCCAATCACTCAGTATAGTAATATAAACGCAAAACTTTTACTGTTACAGAATATTTCAAACTTTTAAACCATTAATTATTGTATAAAGATTGTTAATAATGTGACCGATAAGGATCAATACCTACAAATTAGTATTGCAGTGAAGAACACCAACTTCGGTTTTGTATCTCATCGTTGACATATGCCTTATGTATTAAAATACACTTCGAAATTTCAAATGGTTACCACTTTTAGTAAATAAATTTTTGTTCAACTCGTTTTGTGTTTTAATTAAAAAAGTCGAAGTGAGTAGCAAGCTGAATCTAAACCTGTGATTCCAGTTGTTATAATGCCATGATAACGTTACACGATAATTTCAAGGCAGAGATACATACAACAAATTTGAAAATTCAGTGCTCCAAATCCACGAATCCAAACGGTATTTCCAAAATTTCTTCACCGAAAAATCAGTGGCGTACGTGACAATTTTGTACTAAAAAAATTAAGTGAAAATTGAGTGCTCCGATTTCAATGAAATTTGGTTCCGCAGTAGGCGTACGATACAGCATTGATATGCCGTGGTCAAATCTCGAATTGGACAACTTCGATTTTTTGGTCCAAAAAATTTCATGGACTATACATCATGAAAATTTTTGAGTCAAAAAATCGAAGTTGTCCAATTCGAGATTTGACCACGGCATATCAATGCTGTATCGTACGCCTACTGCGGAACCAAATTTCATTGAAATCGGAGCACTCAATTTTCACTTAATTTTTTTAGTACAAAATTGTCACGTACGCCACTGATTTATTAAAACTAATTTCTAACCTGAATTAGTCAAAAAAAACTTTTTCCCGAAAATCTGTTACAATGATTTCGACACAACAATGCTATATGCCTCTCGCACATCTCTCGTCTGTTTTCTGTGTCAAAAATTGGGTAAATCATAAATACATATTTGTCCTTATCATTGTAACTGGATCATACAAAGATTTCATATTGATCAACAAATAAAACAACGAACACTCGATTATTATAAAATTTTATTATTTGAAGAGTTAACATTACACTAGAAACCATTAAACTTAGAATGTATCGTGTTCTTTACATAATGATAATGTTTTATTAATCAAATCAAATCAATTAAATTAATCTAATACTTATACAGCCATGATTTTGAAGTTAAAGCTATAGGAATTCTACGAAACATATTAAAAATTATCGTATGTTATTGCTGCAGCCTCAAAACCTTAGGCAACCTACGACAAAAGAAAATACAGATTAGACTTTAAAAAGTGCATCAGAATGTTATCATTAGTAATACGGTTATTTTCTAGGAGACACTTAAATTTTTTAATTTGTGGCACCATCTATAAACCATAAGTGCTAGCTGCTACACACCCTAGCAGATTTCTTCTATCATGCAGTGCTCAGTTAGCTACCTATTTTTAGATAGAGTCACGTTGAAGTTACAGATTTCTTCACGCGAAAATGTTGTATAGATGGTGCTACATCAAAACACTGTTTATAAAATGGTGAAAGCGCCGTATGATCCACCCCCCAAAAACTTAATTTGCTATGAGTGTAACCGCACTAACCGGCCAACTATGAAATTTTTCCAATAATTTATTTTCGACTTTTACATGTGAACATCGTTCAGATTGTGATCGAAATCAAACTTTGAAATTCTCTGTTCTGCTGTATTCAGTCTTAAGACTTTTTCTTTTTATCTTATGCGGAAATAACGTGTTACTGTTACGCCTATTGTTGAATCGATAATAAAAGAGGGAGCTTAAGTACTGCTTTCCTTATTAGGACTTTTAGGTATTAACTAAACAGTTGTTACGTGTCAATGCTCTCAAACCTATGACATTCTTGGGTGCGTTCCCATGACAACGACGCCACAAACCAAAACAATTCAAACAAAAAATTGAACAATATTCCGCGTAGTAAAGAGAAATTGTTGATAATTTTGTAAGTTTAACACGATTTATAATTATGAAACTTAAAGTTATTCTTAGCCAAAAGTTAAAGGAAAACGTGCCTTTGACGTGTGTCGGCTGGATCAACACTGAAGAAGTGTATTCCATCAGGTTAGTTCGCGTGTAGTTTCCCTTATCAAATTACTGCCCAAAATAAACAAGTTCAAGCACCTCATTTTTTGAGGAAATGATAACTTCAACCATCTCACATTTTTTCCAGCGATGACAATCAAATTCTCTCATGGTCGGTCTCAACCAATCAACCATCCACAATCGCCCAACTCGAAAAAAATGTGTTTGCTACTGACCTGCAATTCCTGCCCCGACAAGGCTCCAATTTATCCAAGCAAAGTGATTTGATTCTGGTTTCATGTGCAGATGGCAGGTTTCACCTAGTGAATCGATCAGGGCGAATTGAGAGAAGTGTGGAAGCCCATAAGGGCGCTGTGCTTGTCGGTCAATGGGGCAACGATGGGACAGGTTTTCTTACTGGTTTATACATTAATTATACATCTTGAAAAATTTGACTGAATCAGAATTATACAGGTGGAGAGGATGGTTTCATTAAAATTTGGTCAAGAAGTGGCATGTTGCGTTCAAGTGTGGTGAACAGTGATAGCCCGGTGTTTGCTGCATGCTGGTCTCCGGACAATCAAAGTATTGCTTATAGCAATGATAAATGCTTGGTTATTAAGCTGTTAGCACCAAATACTAAACCACTTAAGGTATAGAAATAATGAGAAATCGGGATAAAATAAGGGACATATATTTGTTTAGTGGAAGGCCCATGAGGGGGTAGTTTTATGTTTGGCCTGGAGCGCAACTTCGGATATCATAGTCTCGGGGGGCGAGGATTGCAAATACCGTGTGTGGGATAATCAAGGAAGACCCATATTTTCCAGCGTCCATCATAATCATCCTGTAACTGCAATCTCTTGGGCTCCCACAGGGGATTTGTTTGCTGTGGGATCGTTTAATACATTGAGGCTTTGTGACTATTCAGGGGTAATAAAAATGATAATGAATACGGTAATGTTTTAATAATTTTACCAATAATACTACAGTGGTCGAGATCGCTTGAAAAACCACAATCTGGTACTATTTACAAAATTGCATGGTCCAATGATGGAACACAGTTAGCTGGAGCTTGCGCCAATGGGTGCTTGCTTTTCGCCCACGTAATAGAGAGGCACGCTCATTATTTGAATATTAGGTGATTTTTGTACACATTATAAAAATAAATGAAGACCTTTTTACTACTTCTAGTGCAACAGTCAGTGAAAAGAAATTGATAACTGTGAAAAATGTCTTGGACGATACCGCAGAGCATCTCGAATTGCCAGATAGAGTTATCCACTTGGCAATGCGCTACAATAATTTGGTACTAACCACCCCTTCTCAGTGCTACATTTACAATACATCCAACTGGAACACCCCATTTATATTCGACTTGAAAGATGGCTCTGTGCATTACATGGAACTGGCCGAAAAGTAGGCGTATTAAATAATACAACCCCGCTTCTTTGAACACAGTACTTCAATTCCAGACACATGATTCTAGTTGAGAAAAACACTGTGGGAATTTACAATTATCAAGGCAAGTTAGTGGGGCAACCGCGTTGGGCTAATATGAGATTGGATATAGTCAAGCCTGCTTTGATTTCACTTTCCAATGATACCTTAGCAGTACGAGATCACAACGATACAAAAAGTAATTATTGGTTTTGTATTCAATCTAGGTTTATTTACAATTATCCTTTCAATCATTGAAGTGGTCCACATTATCGACTTGACAACCAACCGCAATTCAAACGAAATGAATAGCTCTATTCAACACTCATTACCAATAATTCAGATCTCTTTGGATACTCAAGGACCTTCCTCAGTCAGAACACTGGCGTTATTAGACAAATCGCGAGATCTATACGTAATTCGTATTAAAAGCTCGTCTGCAAAGACATTCACAAAACTTGGTAAATCACGTAAAATTTCTTATTCATGGATAAGTTATAGATCCAATGCTATTAGGACGAAAAATTGACTCATTTTCGTGGAATGCTACCATTAATATTCTGGCAGCCATTCAAGACGCCCAGCTCATGGTGTGGTACTGTCCCATGGCCGCTTTCAGTATAAAATTGCTGCAAATGTGCTCGTTACAGTATGATTCGCCGGAATTGGGACGAAGCCCGAGGATTAACGATTTTGTCGGGAATTCCGTTTCTGTTAGACGTGTCGATGGGTCATTGCTTAATATCCCCATATCTCCATTTCCAGAACTAATTTACAAGTAAGAATTTAAAAATGTATTCCAGAACCTTTAATAGACATACATTTTAGGAAAATCTTGGATAATAAATGGACGGAGGCCTTAAATTTATGCAGAACTGCAAATACGGAAATGGCATGGGCATGTTTAGCTGTAATGGCAACTCAGTCAAACTCTGAGACTATTGATATTGCCGAAGAGGCTTTTGCCAATATCAACCACCATGAAAAAGTCTATTATATACAATACATTAAGGTGATGTATAAAAATAAATGTTCTTCCTTCTAAACTATAAAGAGCAAAGGTTGTGTCTATGCCAAACAAATGTAGACAAAATATGCATTCGTCATATCTTCAAGAAATATTGTTTGTTTTGATTCAAAAATCCAAATTTTTTTGTAAATTAGGTGACAGTATTAAATAAAATAATATATGGTGTATGTTCATTAGGTGTTGTTACAGTACTCGTTGACATTATTCTGACATAGTTAAATTTAACAATTATAAATCAATTTACATATTTAGAATCTGCCTTCAAAAGCGGAAAGAAAAGCCCATTTGTTCCTTCTTGGAGGTAAACTTGAGGAGGCTGAATCTATTTTGCTACACAATGGGATGGTTTATCAAGCAATTTATGTAAATATTAACATACACAATTGGACCAGGTATCTTGAAAGTAATTGTGTGTTTGTAAGAACTTAAAAAAACATTTTACAGAGCTTTGGAACTGGCCCTTAAGCATAAAACACATATAGACACAGTGTTGTATCTAAGGGAAAAATACCTGGAGACATTAGGGAAAAAGGAAAATAATAATAAATATATCAGTGTAAGGGAGACAACTGAGGTTGATCCTGACAAGGTGCAACAAAAAATTGCTGTAGAGCAAAAACGCCGAATTAGCCACTAATTGATTTTTTTATTATATATATAGTTAATACCCTTTTGGCAATAAGTATTAATAGATAAATAAAAATTATATTATTTTTCTCAATAAGAATTAAGGCAGTATCACACTAACCAATAAAATGAAGGACTATTTATTTTGGTACTTATCTTTGGGTCACAGCTACCATTTCAGCTATACTCAAATAATCCTTATACTGGCCTTTACGCATAGAATCCAATTTTATCAAATCTTTATAAAACTGCACTCTCTCATCTGCATATTTACTGTCGCTCATCATCAAACTCCCAGTCAACCAACATTTCCCCAATAAAATCCCTAAAAATGAATCCACAATATTCCCTTCATTATTTTAACAATCAATAATTACATTTGCAGTCAGGCTCAAGCTCTTGTAGTTGCTCAAAAGCCTCCAGAAGTTCCTGCCTTTTTTCATTGCTCAATGTTGGGTGGCTCAAGACCCACCTCAAATAAAACCAAGCACTACTGTCCGCTGGGTCAGTGAAAACAGCACTTTGAACCAAATCCAGCTCATGTTCAATGCAGGAGTCATCTAGACTTCTTAAAGTACTGCGATAATGCCAGGATGAGTAGTTGGAGAAATTGTTATTAAGTCTTTCTGTTGAGAACTTTATTTCTGCAGGTAGGGTTATGCCTATTTTGTTTACCAGGAGTCTGCGGTAGTCCCAGCAATGAACTACAAGTGAATTTAAGAATAATGTCATTTTACAAATTTTGGAAAATAAAACATACAGTTTCTATCATCATAGTTTAAATACTTAGTACACAAATTAAATTCCTTCTCCCAGTCGGGTTTGGGATGAATCATAAGAACCCAATAGCGGTGGTGCCATGATCCATATGACTTGGGATTGGCTATAAGGCACTGTTCAGTCAAGGCAATTTCCTTGTCTAAAAATGTTCCTAAGAGGTCCTCTCCTTCCAGCTCATTTTCATCACTATTAACAACTATTACTCTCACATTTTTTAAACATGAAGAACATATTACCTTCTCTTTTTTTTTATTAAAGCTACTTCTTTTCGATAGTTCCACAAAGTGTAAATGTCAGGGTTAACACACAATAACTGAGTGGATATCGCTAGGGATTCTGGGTCGTAAGAATCATCATTGCGAGTAGAAAGTATCTTCTTCATGCCGATACGGTAGGCCTGCAGTTTCCTTTGCTGTTCCTTCCGTTTTTCTGCCTTTTGTTCTTCTGTGGATTTCACTTTTAATCGTCCATGCTAAAATTAATTAAATACAATATAGTTGAGCTTGACATTTTCTGGTATAAAACTCACCATTTTGAGGTAGATTTTTGGTGAAACCTTTTCTTAAATAAATTTCCTTAATAATTAATAATTATTAAAAAACAACATAACCTTATTCAAGAAAAGTAAACATGTCACAATTACGCTCTTGACATTACTGATCGATGTCATGCAGATGTTCTCTCTTTTTCATCCTTCTATTAAAAAGATAAAAAATCAACATGTACAACAATTTGATGATGCTTCTTTCTTTCTCTTACTCATGCACTTCTATTGAATGGAAGAGAAACAAATGCTAACATTAGGCTGAATTGAATAGCCACCAATTTCCGAAACTGCACCTTTTTGTCGATTCTGTTCAGAGTTTCTTCTTCCTAAAAGTAAGTTTTGTTAATTGTTATTATCAATTTTCTCCTAATTTTAATTACTAAAAGAAAGAATTTCATCAGCAATAACCCAAGATGGGGGTCCCTAAATTTTTCCGATATATTAGTGAACGCTACCCTTGTTTGAGCGAAATTGTAAGAGAGTATCAGGTAAACCTTTTCAACCTCTTGCAGCCCTATTTTTATGTAATCATTATTTAATAAAACACCATTAGATTCCCGAATTTGACAATATGTACTTGGACATGAATGGTATCATCCACATGTGTTCACATCCCGATGACAACAACCCTCATTTCCGTATCACTGAAGAGAAAATCTTCCAAGACATATTTCATTATATTGAGGTATTGTTTCGAATGATTAAGCCAAGAAAATTGTTTTTTATGGCCATTGATGGAGTGGCTCCACGTGCTAAGATGAACCAACAAAGAGGGCGTAGATTTAGGTCTGCTAAAGAAGCAGAAAAACAAGAAGCTGAGGCTCAAAAGAAAGGAGAGATTTTACCCACTGAAGCAAGATTTGATTCTAATTGTATCACACCAGGCACTGTGTTTATGGCTCGATTGCATGAAGAGTTGAAGTACTTTTGTACAGACAAAATTTCAAATGATCCAATATGGAAAGAAGTTAAAATTATTTTATCAGGACATGAGGTAGACTTTTTCCTATATACATATATAAATATATTGACTGAATTTATGTATATTGATGGTGCTTTTAGACTCCAGGAGAAGGTGAACATAAAATAATGGATTATATAAGGTATTTAAGATCACAACCAGGATATGATCCTAATACTCGACATTGCTTATATGGACTAGATGCTGATTTAATAATGTTAGGCTTGTGCAGTCATGAACCTCACTTTAGTTTGCTTCGTGAAGAGGTCTTCTTTGATTCATTTACAAGATTTGTCTGCTGATGCTTTAGAATTACAGGTTAAATTTGGTAAAAAGTCTACCAAGCGACAATCAGTTCCTGAAGAAATTACATTTTTCCTGTTACATTTGTCATTAATGAGAGAATATTTAGAACTGGAATTTGCCTCATTGAAAGAGAAACTTGTCACCTTTAAATTTGATTTAGAAAAAATTATTGATGACTGGGTAAAAATTTTATAGAATTAAGTTTAAATTAAATTATTATTGGATCCATTTTGTTCAGGTTCTGATGGGGTTTTTGGTAGGAAATGATTTCATTCCTCATCTGCCACATTTGCACATAGCAAGTGGGGCTTTACCCATTTTGTACATGACTTATAAGGAGGTTTTGCCCACTTTAGATGGTAGGTTACAAGTAGGAAATATTACTAAAATAACTACATTTATATGGCTTATAGGATACATAAATGAGGGTGGGGATTTAAATCTGCCAAGGTTTGAAAAATTTATGCAACAATTAGCCACATTTGATTTTGATACCTTTGAGGAAATCAGGGATGATTTAATGTTTATGGAGGCCAAGACTGGACGTAAAATGAATACACATTCAAAGGTTTCTATGGTATGTATTTTAAGCTTATAATAAAAAATTCTTTTTGTACTAGCATTTAATAAAAGGGCATTATCCAAAAATAAAAAATATATTCAGGTTTTTAATTCTTGATTTTATTTATAATAAGCTTAACAGCATATATATTCATTATAAAATTTATGTTCAGGGGGTTAAAAAATTAGAACAATGGTCAAATGAAATAGGAGACCTGGATGAACCTTTAGAACCTGAAGAAAATATTCCTACCAGAGATTCAGGATTGGAGGCTTTAATTAAAGCTGCAGCTGACTTAGTAAATTACTCGACTAAACATCTCCCTCTTTTGTTATAACTAAAATTTTAGGATATACCCTCAGATGATGATAATGGTGAAGATGATGATGATAAAGCATTCACAAATTACAAAAAGGATTATTACATGAATAAACTTGAATACACTAAAGTCACCCCGTAAGTTTTCCTATTTGTTCAATGCAATTTGATCACATTAATCTTCTAGTGAGGTACTGCGAGCTCAAGCCGAAGGCTACGTTCGCGCTATTCAATGGAATCTCAACTATTATTACAACGGATGTTCTTCTTGGTCCTGGTTCTATCCTCACCATTATGCGCCTTACATAAGCGACATTAAGGGGTTCAGCGACTTGAAGTTGGAATTTAATTTAGGGACACCCTTCAAGCCTTATGAGCAAGTGAGTCTCACAAAGTTTTCTGGACATGGCATGTATGCCTACTTTTAGTTATTGGCAGTGTTGCCTGCAGCAAGCAAAACTCTTCTACCCACAGCTTATCATGATTTAATGACCAGTGAGGAGTCTCCGCTAAAGTCTTATTACCCAGAGAACTTTCAAACAGACAAAAATGGCAAACGGCAGGAGTGGGAGGCTGTAGTGCTTATTCCATTTATGGATGAAGTTAAAGTTTTGGTGGAGGTTTATTAGTTCAAATTAAAAACGTCAAATTGTAGAAATCGCTTTTGGAAGCGATGCAAGAGTGCAATGAGAGGTTGACACCTGAAGAAAGAAAGAGAAATAGGCATGGACCTATGTTGGCATATACTCGATCTTCAAGAGATTTGGGCAGTTATGAAGGCTCACAACATTATCCTACAATAAAACATAACTATAGTCTAGTGGAAGAATTTACTATAGAGGATATTCGAGTGCCGAAAGAAAAGTTGGTTAAGGGACTCTATCCAGGGGTGGCTTTGGATGTATATTTCCCAGGATTTCCAACAATGAAGCATTTGAAGTACAAGGTAAGGTTCTAAGTCTTTTGAGGGAGTTTGAAATTAATTTTAAACTTGTTTAACATTAGCCCGAATTAAAGAAAGCACGAGTGAAAGTATTTGAACAAGCCAGTCGTTCCGAAAATATGATTCTTCATATTATTGAAGAAGACAAAGAGCAAGACACAGAAAAGTCAGATGCTATACCTTGGGAACTTGTAGGAGCCAATGTTTTCGTCGCTTGGCCTCATTTAGTAGAGGCCAGAATTGTCTCTATTCAAAACAAGAGCATCAGGTATGTTAGCATGGGAGAAGCCAATCAATATAACACTGAAGAATTGAAGAACGGCAAGGCCATCTTGAAAGATGAGTCGCGAGCCATCGTTGAACATTATGCCACGAGATTAGGAGTGGAAGTTGGACCTGTAGAGATGCTGTGCAAGGTGTTTTCATTTGTGCTTCGGTTTTCCTCGATATCTGATGATTAATTGTAGGTTCAAGTGATGATTGGCCGCAAGTACGTTTTTGCACCTAACGGTAGATTGACCCTGGAGAAGCAATTTTCGGAGATTACCGCCAATTACCCTCTGCAAACTATAGTGAGCAAAATAGACACTTTCGATTCACATCATACAATACATCGGAACGTCCAAGAGGTGTTTGCTGTCGGGGAAATTTGTTTTGTGTTAGGAAATCCGCATTACGGCAGTCAAGGCATTGTAAATTATCTACATCTTAAGAATAAGTGACGGTTATTAATTCTGTATCTTAAAGGTAACAGAAAACAAAGATGTGGCCAAAACTGGCCGAATTTTCCTCGCCGTGGTGATCGTCGAAGAACCTAACTTTGACAGTGTCCTACAGATAAAAGAAAACTTAATGCGCAGTTACAAAACTTTATGCCGCGCCGCTAGTTCCCTGGGGATGAGCCACTACGTTTACGCACGAATCACTGGCTCAATATTCGTGGAAGTCCCAGATGGATCGGGAGGGTTTAAAAACTCCAACATCGGGTTGGATTTGAAGTTCAATAAGAGAAACCAGGAGATGCCCGGTTACACTAAGAGAATCGATATTACGTGGTATTATACCGATCAGTGTTCCCAGCTGGTGGGGGAGTATGCGGAAAAGTTCCCTGAGGTGTTTCAGTATTTGGCTGACCATGGATCTAATGATAATATTAGAGCTGAAAATATGTTTCCTGAGTCGGATTGGTAAGAGTCAGATTTGGGTAGTTAGTATTGTTTGTTTTTGTAATTTGAGTGATAACAAAATAATGATCTTCAAATCTCTTGATGATGAGTATTAATTTTTTTTATTCTAACTTTACTTACTCATATTTTTTATCCTTTTTATAAAAAACTTACTCTTATTTGAAATTATATTCTGCGAATCCTTGTAATACCGGTTATACTATTTGCAATTTTCTTAAGGGAAGAGAAAATGGCTGCCTTACAGGAATGGCTTCTAACCCTCCCTACTCATAGCATAGAGAAGCAGCAGTGCGGCTCCCAAACAACCGAACGCGCGGTAGTCGAAGAAGTCGAAAGAGTTGTTGATGAGTATTCTAAAATTTCCAAAGGCAAAACTGTCGTCATGAAAGTCAGACCGTCCTCTCTCTACAAGGTTTATGTCTTGTTTTGCTTTATAATTTATATAAAACATGAATGCATTTGTAGCCGGATTTGCAGTCGGGTACCCTGCCCCCCGATTCCAAAGTGCAGACCGAAATATTCGACCGGATAATCAACACGAGGAAGGGATTTACCGTTCCTTTTGGTCTTAAAGGTACGGTGATTGCCATCACTGAGTCTGCAAGTAAAAATCCCAGGGACACTCTTTATGATGTTGTCTTTGACAAATCTTTCAAGGATGGTATGGAATTAAATTGCTCTCTGGAGCGGGGTTATAGATTGCCGAGCACTTCTTTTGTAAATATTTCTTATGGCAAGAGATTGTACAATGAAAGGGCTGGAAATGGAGGTAAGTGCAAAATTATAGAACAAAATCACAATCCAGGTATAAATAATTAAATTTTATTATTTGTGTTTACTGAGTACGATAAGAGTATGATATAATATAGTAATATTTTATCATCAAAAATATCTGGGGTTTTTACACATTTTCAGTCAAACTTAGGTTTTGAAGGGCCTAAATAATCTGTAAAGGGTGACACAACACACGCAACAAACATGACACTTGAAACCTTTTTGATGTAATATCTTTATAGGTAGAGTGGAGCAGGAAAACCCTTGGGTGAATATGAATTTTAACGTGGCTGCTCCCAATATTCAATCCCGGCGAGGAATCCCTGACCAGTATTCTTACTACCCGCAAAAAAACAAAAAGAAGCAGCTAAAACCCGGTGAAGGCTCCGCTTTTGCTCAATTTACTAGCCAAATGAAAAATCAGCCAAATTCTCCTGAGAAACCAATAGAACGCACTAAAATAAATGAGCAAAAATCACCTATTAAACCAGCACAGTCTGAAGCTTTAGCGTTTAATAATAAAGAGGTACTTGATAACCCCAAAGAGAACGAAAAACCACTGATTAATACCAACTTCCTTAAAAATTTACTAAAAATTAATGAGAACCATGCGAAATCGGAGACAGCTTCCCATTCCCCAAATGTACCATTCGAACTTTTAGCTGTAAGCCGTTAAAATCTGCAGGAATTTTATGATTGAAGATTTATTTTAGCAAAAGGTGGCAAATACTCCTGCCAGCATTCGTTTACTTACCTACTATCAGTCTAATGGTCTAGGAGTGCCCAGATATGAGCACTTTAAATTTGGTGATAAATACAAGGCGCAAATGAGTCTAACCAATGGGCAGCTGGTAATGGGTGATCCTGCCGAAAACAAAGAAGAAGCTACTGAAAAAGTAGCTTCTTCCATATTGGGATTGTTAATGAAAAAGGTGTGCTTTGTCAGTTTTCTAGCATAAGAAAACAGTCCAATTTGTTTTCTTTAAGGATCCACAATCAAATAATGGGAGTGTTCTTCCGGAGCCGCCCAAAACTTGGGTTGAAGCTCCTAAAGAGAAAGACCAAGCGTTAAAAGTAGCCCTCCATAATCCTTTTGTACCCACGCAAGTGATGAAGAGACAGAGTAGTAAGAACTCTGAAGAAAGAAAAGTGTCCGAAATGGAGAAGCAGCCGGTAAGTTACTTCAATGACAGTGGAGTTGTAAGTTTCATTTTGTCGGGTTTGAAGGCACCTACACCAAGCCAGGCTCCCCAGCAACGAAAACCGAGAACGTCGAGAATAGCTGCCAATTTTAATAAGAAGATTTAATAAATTTTTGCCTTTCAGTCCATACCATTATTTCTATAAATCACCATGATTGAAATTTAAATATTGTTTTATTTTGTGTGTTTATATTTGTCGAAGGTATGGTGAATTTATGTTTTTCTTTATTTGTTAATTTGATTTTTAATGTTATTTCCTTCTAGAATTAAGAATCAATCAATGACTGATTTATTAAAAAACATTATTTGTAGTTTTTTTGGTATTCCTATCTCTCTCTTCTAATCTCCCTGAACTTAATGAAGAGTCGGTCAACTGTTAACAAAATCATCCGATTTCCCTCAAACTAATTTCTGTAATTGGGTTATTAAACGTAGCCGGAATCTCTGAAATTTTAATTCAGGTTTGTGTCCCGCTTTTTATTAAACCCTATTTGTATTCCCCGCCCTCGAGGTTTAGTTAAAAACTTTATCGGTCCCAACTTGCGAGTGTAGCAGAGGGGAAACCCCTGAAAATAAAGAACTCTCAATCAACCAAATAGGAGGGAGCCAAGCTGGAATTAGGAGGGTTTTGTTTAGTTAACAGAGGAAACGATATCTTAATGGGTCACTATTTCGAGAAATAATAAATTGTGTCGAGTTTCAATTACTAGTATGTACCTACAACCGTTATTTAGGAAGTAGATTGGTTTTGTTTGCATAATGCATACGCTCGTATCCATAATTGACGTGAAACCAGAGTGGAAATTGTGCCTCGAAACCGCTCGTTGCATACGCCAGTCTGATTGACAAACAATTACGCGAATTTAAGCCAGCACAACCGAATAAAGAATCCTCCCCCCGAAATGTCGTTTATTTAAATCCTTCAAATAAAGGTAGATCGTCATATTAATCTAGCGGTAAGTAATAAAACCCTCTAAAACTCGGACACAATGGCGGTCATGTCGGACAATAGAAAATAGCGGTTCGCTTTCGACCGTTCTACAATAATAGCCGGCCATTTGTGTTTAAGCCGTGCTACATCGGCATATATGGCAAAACGAATTCGACTGCGGCCCTATAGCCGGACAAAAGATTCGGTTTGAAATATTAGCGGAAAAATTCTGAATTATTGCTTCGGTGATCTCATAAATTGCCCGATGGTTAATTGGTCCCCTCCGGCTGCAGCAGGTTTAAAATTTTTACCAATCAGGCTATTTAGGATTGAAAGTATCTACAGCAGTAAAAGCGTACAATGAGATTTTTTAAGACTTGGGGTTGGTATAAAGATGTAGAGCTAAATGACAAACTAAACACTTCCTTCACCAAATTGTCAAGAATAGTAAACTGTCCGTGATTAACTTTAATTTAAATGGAGTTTTAATTAACTTCTGTACTGTAGGCTTTAAATCTTTGTGCTTGAGTATTTAATGACAAAATCAAACATCAATCAAGTATCATAAAATAGCAGATTTTTCCTGTTGAATTTGCTTTATAATCACTTTTTGTCAGACTAACGCAGCTATTTTGAGGGCCAAAAAAGAAAGAGCGAAATCTCTCAACAGACATTACTTCATATTCTCACTCTCAATTAAATTTATTAATTTAATATATTTTATAAATAAAGATTAAACCACAATATTGATATGCCGCAGATTTCATTCACATCAACCCAAATTTAAAAACCACTAAAAGAATGAGAAATGTCGTCTTAACCATGTTGGCTTCAAACACTAACCCCAACGTGCCTGTTTATCCTGTCAACGCAGAGACCATAAAGTCTTTCGCTGGCCCTGAAGGCCCATGATGAGATGAGCCCTGTCAGCCCTTTGTAATGGGGCACGTACACCGATTTGTGTCACGTCCACTTTGGGGAAACTGTTTTTCCGAGGTAAACTGAGGCGAATGCCAAAACCAAGGATTTTTTAAGATAAAGTGATGAGATGTTTAGTTGTTTGTACCACGGGTCTCCGATCAGAACTCTCTTGCCTAACACTATAAATTGGAACGGCCGAGGAGATAACTTCCTAAGTGGATATAAATCTTTTGTTACTTATTACGATATGAGAAAGTTTCGAATCTAGAGCCGAAAAAGTTTTATGAAAAGTTGCCCGGAGCTCAGTTTTTCCTTCTGGCATAGAGAATATTTTAAACTCCGTCCCGGGGAAAGCGATTTATATCCTAGAGTATACATATTTATTTTACCGGGTGGGGATTATCGCTGGCTATCACGCAGGGACGTACTCTGTACAGGGCAGCGGGTTTTTAAGATTCTACAAAACGTAAATTTCCTTGTCAACAAATACGTATACTTATACTCAGCAATAAGGCCTCACGTCAGCCAAGTGTTAAGGCAGATAACAAGGCGGTCTGTCAATCAGGCGGCGTTTTCCCTTCGTTCGGCGCCCCTTTTGTTAGGGCGTGCACCCTTTTTAATACACGGATTTATCGCAGTAATACATACATTCGTAAAAATAACCTTTCGAACAAAGCGGAACGGAAAAATAATGGCTGAAAATCTAATTTCTAGCGCAAAACATTTCATGTCTGATCATATAGATAAACCAAATTATGATTTTCTTGATGAATTGGTGACTAATGTTCTTTGGAACTTATTACTAACAAAAACTTTTCGATGGATTTTCAAAGCGAGACTTATATTATTCCGCAGTAATTTAGGCGAAATCCCAAACAAACTTTCCATTGTTAAATCGGAATTATAGTGCAGACGGCCGGACGGTGGTGCCGTTATTGTGACCGCTAAATATTTTCCAGGACATAATACCTTAGTCCCTTTTGTCCTAATGGATTGTTTTGTAATTGGATTGGACTCGGGCGGTCCGGAATTGAAGCCGCGTTTGAATGAAAGTGCTGCTTTAAAAGATGAGAATTTAAAGTGTCTAGAAAAGATATCAAAAATGGGTCATATGTTTCGACAGAGTTGGTAAATAAGGGAAAACTCTTGATTATATAATGATAGTTTGCAATACGAATTTTTACCATCAAAAACAGGCTAATACATCGACATTTTATATAAAGCAACTAGATAAATTAGAAAGAACGTATTATTCAATGAACGAAATTATTTTCGTTACATGGAAAAAGTTGTATGAAAATCCTTAAGGAACATGTCTTAAATTGCACCCCACTTAAGGTCAGTACCAACTTTTGTTCCCTCCTAAGAAGAGTCTCGCACGTTTCTCTCTCCAATAGTGCTGTTCAATTTTGTCCCTCTTTCTAAATATTTATATGTCGGGGATTTAGTAGTTTATAAGATTTAGTATTACAGTATTAGAGTTAGCAACGAGGCAACTGACAGAGCTATCTAGGGATGAAGCACTGTCGAACGAGGTTACCATTACCGCCGTTACTAGATGGTATAGTGTCCGTTTTTGGACTGGGATATCTCCAGGAAACTAAGAAGGACTGGGAAGAGCGGGGACAGGCACTCGAGATATAGGACGAGAGAGACGCGATCCAGCAGTAGTAAATTCGTTAATTTATCTTTCTATATTTTGATAATACATGAACATTTTTCAACTATGGAAAATGTTTATAATGTTATTCCGACATATATATGTATATGTATAATACTCGTTTTGCGTTTACAGTGTTGAAAACACGATAAGCCAACACGCATGACCTCCTTTCGGCGTTCTTTATTTATAATCCGATAATGTAATTCGCCGGAAGTAACGAGGAGTTTTCTGTGTAATAAACTGCAAAAGGAAAGGAAAACGCGTTGCCTAAGTGAAACTTTGGAAATTGCGATGTTTCTTCTGACGTCCTTAATGCTCGGATATACGATTATGCGCGGCATTGATGAAAGTCGTCTCTGTATGGGGTCCCAAAGGGTCACGTGCCGCACGCCATTCAACGATTAGTTTTATTGTGAGTCCGCCCTTGTTCCGATGGGGTAATCCCCGAATATCGTCGATTCCAAAGTTAGTTGGAAATGATTTAGTTTGTACGGGTGTCAAAATTGATTAAATCCTGCCCATGAACAATGGTATCAGATATTGGGTTTCAAAGGTTCGTAATCGCTTTACGATAATTCCATATCTCGCTGTGGAAAAATAACAATTTTCTCCACAATCCCCCGGCGTTCGGGACGCAAAAACAGGGTTCGTTTTAGTCACAAATGACTTGTGTGCGTTACGCTCCGCAAAATCCTTTGTGGCGTTTTTTGCGTTTAAGTGGCATAAAGGGGGTCCACCGATGCGAACTGACCCGGACGGCTCGGCGCCTCTTTTCCAAGCTCGTTTCATTAGAATCAGATGAAAAGCTCCGTCACACCTGACTGTTTCTCCCTCAGAAAGCTTTTTACGGGGGCCTCTCTCCCGCTATCCATTCATAACCTCGAAAATCTGATCCCCTCAGGGCCACCCTCTTTTATTAACAGTCCCTAATCCTCTCAACGTCGCCGATTGTTAAAAAGAGAAACAGTCGTAATTCAAACAGACATTCGTGTCATTCCAGTCGAACTGTGCCACAAGTAACAATGGACTAAAATTCATTAAACTTCGCGAACAATGGGGGCGCACTCGAGACAGACACCCCTGCGGGACTGGATCGAGTGCATAAAAAACCCCATTGCGGCAATTTAATAATGTTTCCGCTCTCACGCACCCTTAGGGACCTTCGCTTAGATTCGATTTTACACCAATTTTTGCAAGAAGCCTTCGTTATGTTTAGACGAGACCATTTCCACGCAGACAATCACATAGCTTTCTCAGTTTTTTTTCCAAACTATAGTTTATTTAAGAGTTTCTCAGCTCATTATGTTTGTATGGGATATCTCATAAATAAAACTATGCGGAATAATTAATCTTAGGAAAACTAAGAGGTCCCTCTCTGAAGACATTTGGCTTAAATAATTGAATCTGCGGTCGCTTGCCTTGATGCGAAATAATTCGCATTTAAGCGTCCGTTTCACGTGATGGCCACTCTACCCTTATCAACCCCCAATATTTGTCATCCCCACGGAACGGACATTCCGTTTACATTTTGACCGCTTCGCATTAGCCACTATTCCAGGTGGAAAAACTGACCCTTTTTGTCACAAATAAAGACTTTTAAATTCTATTAATTGTCCGAACGAGGGAGCCAAACTAAACAATGAAGCTGTTAGCCTGATTACAACAGCCATAACAATTTAGTTCCGTGAATGGTTTTCGAAATGGCAATTATTGCGATTTATGGAGCCGGTTCCTGTTTTCTGGAAACAATGCCGGCGCATCCGCTTTTAAGGGATTTGGTAACTTCTATTTCTCGCTTGCACATTGAAAAAATGTGCTATTAAATCGTGTTATCAAATAACTTTCATTGTTAGGAGGTGAATAAATATCTGGACATGTAATCTCTATACTTGCGGAGAGAGCGCTGTACGTTCTTTTCATCCTTCCCTCGATAAAAATGATACAGACATCGTCATTTAGTCCAGAAAGTAAAATTGGCTCATTCAGAAAACACAAATTTCTTCAATTTTTGGAGACTACAATGTTGTTGTTTTACTACACGAAAACCTTCCTCGATGTCAATAAGTTTATATTGATTTAGCTTTTGCTCCCAAGTGAAATGTGATTATGTTACTGACAATGTAAAGGTTGCTGACAGTTCTCTCTCTGCCTTTAAAACGTTGTCCAAAGGGCCAAAAGGGCCTTGCTCTTAGAGCACGCGATGCATCCTGCATTCATCTCGGTTAAAGCCCTCGTAAATTATCTCCTGTGAAGACGAAAAGAATTTCTTATTTTTATTTATTGTAGCCCCGATATAGCGGGCGTATAAATTATTCGGTAAATAATGAATTTCGCTGTTGCTTCGGATTAGACAAGACACGACTTGAGATACAAGATAGCGCTTAATCTAAACGAGTTCTGGAGTTGTTGGGGCACGTAACGCGCTTATTTACTTTTCGAGCGTGCGAATGTGATTGGACGAATTAACAAAGGAGAGTCATACATGGGCAGATTGTGGTGGCAACTTGAATTCGGGTCAAACAGTGCATCGCGTGTTCCAGTGGTTTAGTTCAACGATGGGCCCTAATTACTGTGTACTAAGTAGCAAGAAGGAAATTAAAGGCATTCTTTCTGTGTCAGCGGAAATAGCATTCGACTACCTCATTCCAGCAAGCTAATAAATGTTTCAAGCTAGACGTTCATCTTTCTATACGAATTCCTGTTAAACGAGCACAAATACTCGAAAACCAACTGAAAGCAAAGTAATATCTGATTTACATTGTGATCTCCTTTCAGGGAGAAAACATCCGTTTGATATCGGAAACGCTTTTAGTGCTTAGGATGTTTGTGCCTGGCTACGTAAACATTTTTCGGGCTTTTGTTGTCTGCCGAAGGCGCATTCAAGCAATGTCCTTTATATGTTAAATGCGAGAGACCAATGAAATTGGGCTCTTTTGCGAGCTAAAATTGCACAAGCAGCTCTATAATTGCAAGCGGAATTCGAGACAGGCATTGAGTATTTTAACGAAATTAAGCCTCATATTGGAGGTTTTAATTTAATCACGAAAACGTTAAAGCAAAGCACACACTGACGAACAAACTTCGCTCGATGGAACGATATTTTCATGTAAATAGTTGCATTTCGTGTTTAGTTTACTGCGGCACATGCACCAAAGTGCTGTTCCTTAGCTGTTCCTGATTTCATTACGGGTGGCGCCATTTCGATGGAAATTACTCTCATACGCTAATGATAAAACTCCGCAAAGTGCCATTACGAAAGTTCAACTCGAAATGAATTCCATATTCTTTTGTGACCCCCGGGGAACGTATGCCAAAGCTGTGATCTGAAAGCCAAAGAGTGTCGAAAGCCATTAGCTTATTCGTCGGGCAAATAATGGAGAAGAGGCAGCCGTTTAGCGTTAAACAATTTATTGGCAACATTAATCCAAAGTTTAGAGTTTCAAGTGCTCTTTCGCCGTCTACACATCCCATCCGGGGCAATAAATAAATACTTAATAGTGTTAGATTAGAGCACTTAGTCTAAAGTTGGGTAATTCAGAGATAGAGCCAGATTTAAATCTTCCAAGGAAAGCTATGGCATGACGCAACTTTTCCTTGGGAAACTTTTAACTATTTCACCTGAATACGGAAACGGAGCCTCGGGTCCCTGCATGGAAAGATAAATTCCCTAAAATCATTTCCAATTGAAGTGCACTGGAAACTTTGATTGCTTGGGAATTCCTTTTATTTAGGGATTAACGCAGTTACAAATAAGCTCTTCTTGAAGAGAAGCAAATCAAAATTTTAATACCTACGCCTCTGCTGACATGTTTCATGTAATAAATGTGAACTCGGGGCCGTATTAAACTAGTTCACATTAAACTTCCTAAAACTTATTTAACTCAAAAGTACTGCAATTGCAAGTATTAAAACTTAATAATATGAGTTTATGTTAAATATATCCGACTCAAGCTTTACGGGAGGAAATTCGAAGCGGTAATAATAATCATCAAGTGTAGGAAGTAGGTGTCTTCTATTCAGCAATAATGAGTTGAGATTTTCTAAAGCGAGACTGAGGAAATTAAGCTCAGCGCTTTCAGCTCACAATACGGGAGAAATGTCTATTTACCAGATTCTAAAATCTAAAGCTTTTGTACTTGACAACACGAGATGTAGAGAATTTTCAAAGGAACCTTAATGTTAAAGCTTGTTTTTATTATCATTGCCTGGGTTTCACGAGTTAAGATCATATCAACAGTTCCCACCAAGGATGAATAATAATATCCAACAATTTTCTGAGCAAAAGCATTGTTTGCTGTACATCTGGTTGCCTATACGTTAATTGCACTTACAAGTAATGTATGTAATTCAATCTAAAAAGCGTTATTCTCATAATTGCTGGTTGTCCCAAAAAGTTAAAGGACAGCAACGGCTAATGCGTTTCATATTTATTATAGAACGTATTTAGGTCATAAATAGACAACCTTCGATGGCGTTGGTTACCTAAGCATCTGCACATAAATCAATAAAGTCAGTTTTAATTTAGTAGGATAGAGTATTTTTCAATTAAGCGGCAATTTACGAAGTCTGACATGGTACGGTACCCTCAAACAGTGGATTTCAGGCTATATCTAGTCGTTCTCGTTCGAACAAAAGAACGGCGCATTGTTGCCATTTAACGGACGAATTTGATTGGAGCAGGTCTACGAGGGAATTTTATTGCAATACCTACAAGCAAATTCCAAATCTTATTTCACCTAAAAACTTTTCCGATACATCGGGAGATAGAAAATAGTCTGGAAGTTTGGAATATACAGAAACTTGTCAATGGTGATTTGCAAAGAACCTCAAGTTTGTCAGTTTTGACAATTGTTGTCATCGAACGTGACAATTAAAGGTAAAATGTTCAAAGTACTGAACTCGTTCACGCGTCGAATGGCAACCATTCCATTCCACCACGTGCCGATAGTGGTGGAACAGACAGGCCGGGGTGAAAGGGCCTTCGATATCTACTCAAGACTACTGAAGGAACGCATCATTTGCCTTATGGGGCCCATAAACGACGCAACTAGTTCTGTAACGATCGCTCAGCTGCTCTACTTGCAATCAGAATCGACCACGAAGCCTATTCATATGTACATAAATTCACCTGGAGGAGTAATAACGTCGGGGCTGGGGATTTACGACACTATGCAATACATCATGCCCCCCATTTCGACGTGGTGTGTGGGGCAGTGTTGCAGCATGGCTTCGTTGCTGTTAGGCGCTGGCACTAAAGGTATTATTAATTTTTTAATATTTTTTACTTCCAATATAGTTAAAAACTCTTTGAAGTTAGGCATGAGAAATTCTCTTCCCAACGCCAGGATTATGATTCATCAGCCATCAGGAGGGGTGACCGGGCAGGCCACAGACATAAAAATCCAAGCTGAAGAGATATTGAAGATAAAGCAGCAGATCAACAAGCTTTATGTCAAACACACAAGCATGCCTCTGGAGAGAGTAGAGATTAGCCTGGAAAGGGACAACTTTATGACCCCATTGGAAGCAATGAAGTTCGGCCTAATTGATCACGTGCTTTGCAATGTGCCTAAAGGCAAGCACGCTCTGCCTGGGATTGCCTTATTCGACACAAAAAATGCAGAAAACATATTGCCGGCTTAGTTTCTGTATGGATTTACAACAAAGTGTGTGTCATCCCTAATAAAGTTATGTTTAACTCAGCACCGAAATATCTGTGCACAAGGCGAACGAAAACAGTCCCTGTCAGGCCGTTTTTGCAGTATGCAAAGCGATTAACCATAAATATTCGCCCGAGATTTTGACAGGATCGAATTGAAAACCGGCCAAAACGGCACATTCGCCCTAAATTTATCGGCTTATCACAGAGTTTATTTACAGTTAACTTTGCCGAACAAGTGGCGCAAAAACCTTTCCGACTTAATTAGCTCTCCGAACGCGTTTTATCGGAGTGCTTGCTAAAATAATAGGGAAGCTCGAATTAAAATTATCGCTGCATAATTAAACCGCTCGTCGAATGTGCTTCGAGGGCTCTCCGCGAAGCGCTAAAAGCAACAGCTTTACTTCTAGACACGAATTTCGCTACCTACTTTAATTAGCATGAATCGGCGGTTTAGCCGGGAGTTTTCTTACCACTTTTAAAACTATTATTTTGCCAACTCCAACTCTCAAGGGGATACTTTTGCCGTGGCGCATAACTTTACCGAGCATAATACACACTCCTTTATATACGGAGCGACGTCGAGAGCAAAGAGGTTCTTCTCAAAATTTTATTATTTAACTGCCTTGGGATGGCTGAAATACGGACATAATCATTCGTCATTTGGGTAAAAAAATACTCCATTTTATTATTAGATTTTTGGAGTTTGTTTTATGAAAATTAAAAGTATTAAAAAACGATGTAAAATATAGTAAAATTGTAAATAGTATCAAAATTAGTAAAATATTTAACTGCGGGAGTATTGTTATCGATTAAAATTCTATTCTAAAACTAAAATTCCTATTCGCTATTTCATTAAAAAATTAATAATCTCTGTACATCGAAGAAACTTGAGGGCTAGCTGCCAGCAAGGAGCGTTATTTGTCATCTTGTGGGAAATATGAAAACGTTCAGCTTCTGCAGTGTCTGTATGTGTATCTACGTGTGCGCAATAAGAGATATATCTGGGTCGTAGACACATCTCTGTGTGTGTATCCTTTACTTCCAGCAAGGTACTCAAATTCAAAGAATTGGCGAGTTAACTAAAGTGGTATAAACAATACCAGCCATTAACCCATGCAACACGTAATTAATCTTAGAACTCATTGGCGTGTCTGTTTGGATTCTTTCGGCTTTTGTATTACCTTTTTCCACATTTTAATTTATATTATTTACCTAATTGTGTTTGTTGATTAAAAGCGCCATATTTTGAAATAAAACTTGGGCACATTTCTGGATTACCCGGCTTCAAAAGGGGCCGCTCTATTGCCGTAAGCAATTCACATCAAAGCGAACTTATTTTTCCGGAGCATTACCATAATGGTACGCCTTCAGCTGCATAAACTTGGGAAAATGCAGTTTTTCATTAGCATTTTTCCTTAAGATGTCTTAATAAAATTGGGCCTTTATACTGCAAGGAAAAATCGCAATTGCGCCCTTTTGAACCTGGCAATTATTGTAAAGTTTCCTGCCGCAGATTACCTTTGCTCCTGCACTGATTTGGAAGCAGGCCACGCCTAACGTGAATCCATTTCGATTTAGATCGTTGCGGTGTCGTCATTAGTCCGCTCTTGAATGGCTTAATCAACGCCTTTTCAAGAAAACTCGGAATATCTAAATAAGCAGTCCACGTCTATTTTGGCCCCAATAATTTTCCTGGAAACACTAAACAGGGACGGGTCTTGAAAAACCTGCAAAGACGCAACTCTGCTAATCTGTTATTCCATTACCTGGAAAAAGGTACGAAAGACAATCGATCTTTGGTGGTTTGCAATTCGAGTCGCGTTACAAAACGTTATTTCCTTTTAATTTGGCGTGTTCGAAGTGAGAGCCCTAAGGGGCCTTAATGTGTTCCAAAGGCATTTGTCTTAATATATCTTTTAATTTCGGTTGTTTTTCACTTTCTACGGCTCGCCGAAGTTGCGCCGATAACTCACAGTTTCCCGGTTGGGCCCGTTTCGGGCCAAGTCCGGCGCTACTCAGAGGGACTAATTAAATGCATAGAAACTTCAAGTCGAGGAATAAAGTCTTTGCCTTTTAGCGTCTAATTGAAAACATTTCTGGGCGTCTGCACTTCCAAAGGCATTTTCCGCTGCAATAACTCTAATTAATTATGCATCGTCCCAGTTTCCCACTCCCGACCGATGATTTGCCTCGTCCGAATATATTCCATTTAAAAATTCTTCCGGTTTGCTCCGTCTTAAATTTAGTTCACGTAACGGCCATTAATAGGTTCGACTAAATTAAATTTTTATTTTGATAGCCGCCATTGCCGGGGCGGCGTTCCGGAATTCAATTTCAAACGTTAAGTGGCGAAACGTGATGATATAAGTTAATTGAAATGCCACCGTTTATAGGGACACTAAAAACCTTCAATACAGTCTCTGTTCTATTGGAAAGGATATGTCCAGCCAGTTCTTGGAAAATAGCCAGATATTAAATCACGAGAATTTGATGAAAAATACAGCTACTAGACAGCAGAGGCCAGATTTTCGAATCTCGTTATTTATTAATATCGCATTTACGATGTTTATATCAATTTGCAATTTTGTAATATTAATATCGCACTGTCTTGATTGAATTAAAATAATTTTGACGTCAATTCCATGGAATGCTTCACTTTACAAATTGAACACAAAATCCCTAATTTTGTAAGTACAGTAAGGCAGCGAACGTACAAATGATGAAAAAAGTACGAAGATTTTTGGAAAAATCTGAATATCAGTTTTTAAAAGGTCCGAACCATAAGATGAACTAGAAAATTTATACATATGTATGTATATACGAGGAAATTAAGCTAAGAGAGAGAAAAAGAAAGAGAAAAAGAGAGAGAGGAAGAGGGAGAGGGAGAGTAAAAACAAGTTTTCAAAATTGTATAATGATAATGATTATATGGATAATGATTCAGTCTACTACCTCAATAAATTTTCTCCATTTGTATCATACCATGAATAAGCACTAAAAGTGACATCCCCATGTTACCCCACTGGTTTAGAAATCAGAGATGCCCGAAAGGCAGTTTTAAAATCCCCAACTTTGTCCTTCGTCTCGCGAATTGCCTCGAGTTCCATTCAAGAAAGAATGAATCGGGTTTTAAGCGAATCAGCTCTGCAAACGCTCGAATTTCCTTTAATTAAGGGAGGATTCAAAATCCCTCGAATTTGTTGCTGTCGCTGTTGTTGTTGTTGTCGTTGGCATCAACTCGAAGTCCAATTAAATATTATTAGCGTGGCAGACAAATCTTTTGCAGCGATTAGGGATGGTTGAGGGGGTGGTGTTTAGGGCAATTTAGCACAGCACACTATTTCCGTTCCTCAATTGCAAAGTTAGAAGAGGAAATTAAAAATGCTGATGCTGTGGAGGGCAATAAATCATCCAGGCGTTCGCTTAATGCAAAATAGGGAACAAGAACTGCATAAATTATACACATTTTTACCTTCCTGGTCGTAATTAAAATATCAGAGAAGGAGGCACTTAATTTGCAAGTTTTATTCAGAAACTTCACCCAATTCAAAGTAGCACGTCTTGCCTCTTATGACAGCAAATAAAGTATAAAAAGTAAATCGCTCCCAAGCCTTAAATGGATATCTCGTGTATTCAAAATGCATTGTTTTTATTGCAAAGTATGGCTTTCCTCCTTAATTGGGACGGGGGAAACGCTTTGTCTTGTCCTTATTTTAGTCTTGTCAAAATCCCAAACCCTAAGATAAAAGCTTATCGCTGTATCTCAGCGACGAACTCAGCTATTAAGATGTTTGCCCCCAGTTGCTCCTTGATGTGCAATTGTATTACGAACAAAGTGGACTTTGGATGCAGAAACCACTATGGAATTGGGATTTAGCATAAAAGTTTAATTAAATTTTTATAATTTGGTGAGGGAAAATGGACTTGTTATCTGATGATAGCTCTTTGTAGCATTCACTTTTACCAAAGCCCCATCAAAAGTGATAGCCCTGAACTCCCGTTTTCGCCCCATATACATGTATGCATTCATACTAATTCACAGACATTGCCTCACTACAAATTGTACCTAAACTTCACTTGAAATTATGCAATGAATTCTTCTAACTCTTCCTAACAAAGTCAACGACACTTGACCAGTTTCCTCCTCAAGCCTCCCCACAGGAGGCTATAGGTATATTCGTATTTGATAACCAGGGTAATACCCCGAGTAGGTAGAACACGGAAATAGCTCATGCATTTTAATGGATTTTGACATTATGGCCATACACATTCGAGCACAGGGTATTACCCGGTGTATTAGTCATTCAAACTGTCTGTATTGGATATGTATCTGTGCCTACTAGTTTAGGGGACCTTGTAGTGTAATAATAACAACAATTACATCTATTATGCCGGCCCTATAGGCAGCATTCAAATCAGGCTTTTCTATTGTCAATCCCGAAAGCGTGTCATTTATTCGGTTTCGAGATAATTCATTTAAAGACTATAGAGGTATCAAAGTAGAGATACATTTATTGTGATATGAAGCTAGAAATTATATAGAGAAACCACGGATATCTATTATTGAACTTATTTATCCAACACTAAGCCCCCTCAACTGAACTAATTTAACTGTTTGGCGATTTTGAACCCCAAATAAGCCTCCCGCATTGTGATCCTATCTGTCTCTCAAGGGCTAAAGCCAGCTGTCGCATTTTTCTATACAATGACCGAATAAAAAGCAAACAATTCCATCTCGGTATCATCGTTTTTAATTTACGATCTTTTCGTAAATAAAGCCCCCTTCGCACTTTTCCACCACCCAGTAGTCTATGTAAATAAAGAATGAATTGTTATCTTTAGCGCCCCGCTGCGACTTTTGAGCGACAATCTCTCACTCTCAGGGGTGATTGAGTGTGTGTTTTTGGTACACACAAAGGGGTGGTCTATTTAGGTTTTTTCTTGACTTTGGTTCAAATGCGGGGTGGCGTATAAAGCGCGCAATACGCGAGATATTATCGGCCAGGTGTCCCCCAAAACAACCCTTAACTGTGTGGCTTAAACTAATTTAATCCTGGGTCATGATTTATGAAAAATACGTGATGCACCATTGAGAGAAGAGCCACATTGAAAATATTGAGTCTCATTTGGACCACTCTGCCCCGAGACAACCAACCACTGCGCCCTCAATGAAACAGAGCGCGCGTGCTTTATCTGGTTTCGATCGGCTCTACGATTACCTTAATTTCTTTTTAAATAGGTACTCCGATTTTAATATAAAAGCTAAAAATATATTCATATTTTGGTTTGTGATAGTTACGAAGAAACGCCCTTTAATCAGAGCGCGAAGCAAATCCAATTAAAATTACCCATAAATCCTGAACTTCCATCAGATCTCGTCGGCACTTTGCAACCTCCCCGTTCGTCTAATTTTTTTTTCCAGAAAAACTTCCAACTTGGAGCAGATTTCCAGGATAAAAACGCCGCAAATTTATCGCTCAAAGTTGCCTCTACAATGCGGTTTCCAAGTTCGGTGCCACTTTATTCCTTTAATTAAACTATTTCTCTTAGTTTAGTTAAACGCACGTCACCTGTACCGAATTACCTGCGATTTATGTGTGTCGTTTCGGTATCGGTTTCGGGTCATAGTTGCGGAAAATTACTCGGGCAAACAATAAGAAGGCGGTTGAGATTTAGGCCTCTTCACTCTCATCAGGAATTCGTCTCACGAAGTTTAATTTGCCACACACGCAACTCCCTCGGGTGTTCTATTGTTTCAAGGCTTAAGCCACAAATGCACACAAAGACGCCATCAATTTTAGCTCTGCTATAGCATAATATTCAAAAAAACTTTCCAGACATTGGGGATTAAAGGAACTATAGCTTAACCAGATTGTCCAGACGAAGCACCTCTTAAGTTTCGATATCAAAGTGCATGTTTATCGCGCCTATTTACATTCCTGGTTGTAACTTAACCTCCCATCCTTGAAATGTTCTCGAAGAGCAGTCGTAAACCACATCGAATTCAGATTACGCACGCACAAAAAACTTAATGGATTTTAAGTGTTTTGTTCTGGTTTCGTCTTTCTCCTCGGGCCTGACATGCTTTAAATAGAGTTACCACCGAAGTATAAATAGGCGCAATTTATCCTGGAAGAGAGCGGCTAATTGTTCAGACCCTCTTTATAAGCAGAACACAAATATTTTATGAAAGAAGGAAAAAAGCGGCTCTTTATTTCATTTTCGAGACGTTCATGGGGCCGAATTTGCAGGTTCTGCATTATTAAAATGGAAATTATTGTCTAACGCTTGACGAGACTTTGTTATCGATCATTCGAGTGGATGCGATAAATGAACGAACTTTTTCAATATCTCTTAGGGATAATTACATTTTTTGTTTTTTTTTTTTTAATGGGAATCATTTAAAAGTCATTAAGGGTAAAGAAGGGACTTGTATAAATGGATTATTTAAGTAGTACAAAATGTAGTGGGGCTTGAATCCTGATTTACAAAAGCATACACATAAAAATTTCTTGAAAAAATTGATGTAACAATGGAATATCCCAGGTAACACGACTGACCAATTACGTGGACTTAACATGGACGTCTGTTGTGTCAAATTGAGTTCCTGGAACGGTGGAAATGCATTTTTAAGCTTATTCTTAGCTTTTCAAGATTCTCATCTTTTAACAGATCCTCTAAATTTCATTACTTAAATAAGAAATTTGTCATGTCTTAGCTCTCTTAATCTCGCCCGAACACGTGTCCTCGTTAATTCGATGTCAGTTTTTACATGAAAGGCGTCAACGCTCTCTTTACATGAAAGACTTACAACTCCATTGAGCTGTCACCATATAGGTAGTGCTTTATTTAAATTTGACGATTTTTAATAACAGTCACTCGGAAAACAATGCTAAAGAAATCAACAAGAACGCCCACGATTGTGCCCATTTGTTTAGAGTTGTTTCATATGAATAGAGGAATGAGCCTAATGGAGTTTTAATCGTCGCCAAGGCAATTCACCCCCAAGGGGTAATAAAAATTTGCTTTGTAGATCTCAATGTCTCCGAAAATTTGCAACTGCAGGCGGTCACGTAACTTCCCCATTAAGGGGGTTGTATTTAAAGTTTGATTCATTTTTGAAAGTTCGTGCATTATGTGAAAAATTAACTCAAAAACATGTTTATGTGTAAACTTGGTTTTCATGCCATGGGGCCATTTGCGGGTGTAAATAAGATTTATGTGGAATTTATTCACACCTCTCTTCGCGATGAAGATATCAAAAACTGTTAATAGTTTCGATAACGGGAACATGTGTGTGAACTGAAAAAGTTCGAGCTCCCTTTAGAGCCAAAGGAATAACGATAATATCGACACTCATCCCGAGTTGCTGAAACGCTGACAAATCGAAAAAGCGCATCTGTGTGTCCATCGGGAGAGCACTTTTTAGATAACATCACGCCCATGGGGGCCGTTTCTATTTCCAAATCGAATAACTACGTCCAAGTGAATATTTCAGGATCCAATCACGGAAAAATGGTCACGAATGCCGCCGTCTACGTTTGTCCGAAGACAGGTTCAACTATTAATTATGAGGGTGTGAAACTCAATCAGCCGAGGCGTGAGTCATTGCCGACCCCGAAGCAAATTTATTGCGGCCCTAGTTTTACGAAAATGGACTAGTAAATTCCTGCCGCGCTATTTTCGACCGAAGGGCTTCGCTTAAGTACCTCTACACGGCCCTAACATGCCTAATAACTGTTTCAAGTCGGTAGGTGCATGTTGCCAGGGAGACGTGAAGGGTTTCCCCCTTCGAGAAAAAAAAACTTGAATAATGAATGGTCAAACAAAAGTGGACAAGGGATTTGTGGAACACATGAAATGATGATGAAGAGAAACTTTATGAAAACAGCATTAAATTATTTGTCGTATTCGTTTTATCTCTTTTTTTCAGTTACTTATTGCCTTCAACCTCGCTTCCTACTGTGCTTTATACATCTTAAAACAAACCCTTTTCTTTCCTTTCTTTCTCTCATTAATTTATATTTCAAATTGCAACAAATTTACATTCTTTCAGTCGATTTGCTTTTATCGCGTTGTTCATTTCCTCTAGCGATATATTTCCTTCTTTCACTTTATTTTTGCACTGAAATGTACCTTTGGATTTTTATCCAGTGAATTTTTTTACATTTCTTCCAATTTTTTGTGTTCTCTTTTCTTCCCTCTCTCTCTTGCTCTGTCAAGTAATCTTACTTTTGAAAAGTTTCTCTCTTCTCTTTTGAAAAATTCATGGGTATTCAGGAAAACAACAGTTATCGCGATACGATATTTACTTGATGAAAATTACTGCTGTAGAAACAGTTTTATTATTGTTGAAAAGAAAAATAGATATCTGACCCTCATGTCGGTTTAGGTGTTAAATACAACCCCCGTCCATTGTCGCCTTTAATCAATTGGGAGCGCCACAGGAGATCGCACTTCCCCTAAGCCAGATGTGAGCTCTTTGAGATATTGCCCGGAATATTATTAAAATATCATCTACCAAGGTGTATTAAACAGATCAATATCGCCAGAGGCGTGCCAATGGAAGCACGCTTTAATAGAATCTCAGCCGGAACTTAGTAAACATTGGAAGTTACACCAAAGTTCCATATTCGGACGCATTATGCAGCGAATGAGGGCTTAATAGCCGAAAATTCCCGGTCATTTCCGGGGAAACACATGTAAGCTTCGTTAGGCGGTCTAATGCGAGGGCAAAATTAAATTTGCCCTCGCAAAAGGCCTCTCCCCCCCAGATCGGTCGGTAATCGAGGGGAAAACTCCTTCACACGTTTGTCCGCAAAATATCTGAATTCGGGACAGATTGAACCAGAACAAAAAGCCTCGAGTTTTTAAACTCCACTCTAAATGCAAATGGGAAACTGCTAGTTTTGAGCTGAAAGTTTTGTTTGTTAGATATGCAAATAAAACCGCTTTGTGCAAACACTACTTGAGTGCGAAGTCTCCAAGTTTACGTCTTTAAAAACATACTAAATATAAGTACCTACACGCGGGGGGTATATACAGAATACACCCCTCAATTCCTACATCAAAGAGGAGATTAAGCGGAATTGTCAAGAGAGGGAGCAAGCCCCCACTTCTTAAAAGGGCTCAAATTCCTTTGACTTCTTATGTGAGCTTTGCTACGTAAGAAGTTACATACACACAAGTAATTACAAAACGTAATTTAAATAGAAGCTCGAAAATCCACTTGGAAAGTTTCCACGGCACAGTAGTAAGACAATCAAAATTGCTCCCCCCTGGGGAATGGCAACCGATATCGGTTTGGGGAAAGATATGTGCCGTTTGATTTATTTGCCTAATTGTAAAGTTTCGTGGGGCTCGATAAAATCTTCAAAGCTTACACAGTGATATATCGTATAAACTGGAAACTAGAATCCCCTTTATTGTTATTACTCTGTCAAGCAATACTGAAACGCCGGGGATATCGAAGGGAACAGTTTGAGATTAATAGAATGATGTAATTTTGTGTTTTGTACCAGTAAAATTTACCTTAAGAATGATACGCCCATGTAGCCTGAAAGTTTTAGGTCCAGGCAGACATTACCTCTTCATAGTAGTACTATAGTTCAACTATATGTATAAAAACCTGATAAACATCATCCCAGGGGTAGAATATTCTTCATGGACTAACGTCAGAATGGCCTATAAAAACCGCTCTGTCATAGGTAAGGTATAAGCACACGTCATTTTGATGTCATTTATAGAGAGCCTTTTACTTGTTCGAACTAGGAGTCTGGCTCGAAAGACGAAAATTGATAAGAAAATTATTTACTATTCGACTTCAAAAAGCAACAAAAAATTTTCAATTTTGTCTCGATAAACTCTCGTTTGTCACCACTATTCATACCGCTATGTCTCATAGCCAATACTGGTATAGTATTGCATACACTCATCTCTTTCTGGTACATGCACTTAAATGGCGACAAGAGATGTAGCGTAAGTTCTTCTGCATTCACAGCCTTCTACATTACTTAACATAGCAGGATTAATATTATAGCTTTTGTCTCTGCTTATGTTCATATAAGAAACAAAGACGACTATATGATGCGATGTGAATTGCGCTGGAAACGATTTGATGAGTTTGACACAGCGGTAGCAAATGCTAGTATTTTTAATCAAACAAATTTTGAATATGTAATAATTTAATTTTCTTAAGGCGTTCGAAGATTTCTGTGGATTTTCTTTTAAGTTTCTGTCAAGAGATTGTGGCAATGGAATCTCTGCTTTCATAACATGGAATTGAAAGGAGGTATCACGTATATTCATATAGCTCCTTGAAACGATTTATTTTCTAATTTTCCGAATTTGAGAAACCGGCTTAAGAGCAAGTTTTAAGATATCGCATTAACTATTCGTAAGTCATGCATCTCTTCATCTTAATAGGTTTAACACACCTGAATATTTTAACTCAGCCATGCTTAATACAGTATTTAATATTTAATCAGAAATATGTTTTCAAAATTATCCATACATGATCATAAATGAGAATAATTCATTACTCACAGCTGGTGCCGGGTATGTTAAAGAGATATTTTATTAAAACTCTTTAGGGTCTGTTCTAAATATAGGTTTAAGTAACATTGCAGTATCAATAAGTGGATTAAAATTTGTCTATTTACTGAAATTGTTAGCAGGAAAAAAGGTAGTTTCCTGATGACCTGACTCGGCGACAGTTCCATCAGCAGTAGTTCTTATCGTTCCAGGTCATCGCTGGAGATCTAATCATCGATATGACCCTTTTCTCACCGAGTCCTCCGTAAGTTTATGTGAATCCCATCGAGATTGGGCGTCCATATAGTTAAGTAAATTTCGCTGAGTTGGTTTAGTAGCGGCGATGGCTCGGAAATTGAATCTTTGACACCGAATTTATTTGTCCTCGCCGACCCAACTAGCGGAGGCCATTCATCACTGGACACTACGGTCAAGCAGTCGTCCCGGAAATTGATCACCTGGACGATCTTACTGTGGACGGGCGATTATTGCGCGAGAATGAAATGCCGTCGCTCTTAAGCGGCGAATACCGAGTGTGGCATAAAAGGACCGCCGACTCTTAATTATGTAAGTTCCTAAGCCAGTAGCATCTCGGCTGTCCATTCTTCGAGATAAATGCACGCACCGATGTGACGATATTTAAAGCATCGTCGAAACAAAGCTCGACAATGCGGCCGGTACATCAACCGTGGAGGACAAACGCGCATACGACTATTTAAGATACAATTGACGACAACGGCAAATAAATTACCTTCGGTCTTATCTTCAAACTTGAATGGCCTCGGTTTTGCCTTCTTCGCCGATGAGCTTCGCATACTTGCTGTATTGTAAAACGCCTTTTAAAGACGTTAATATTTCATTCTCTTCTTTCTAGTTCGACCCCATAAAAATACACGTCACGCTCTTAGAATAAAGACAACGCCTTTCGGATGAATTTTCCCTTTAATAGCCAACGTAATACTTTCAGGGGATTAACTACAAGAGTACTTTGCATAATTAATAAACATATAAACATTGGGGGAGGCTCGATTGTTATGCCAATCATCCTCCCCTTATTACAGAATACATAACTACTCATATACAAGGTAATTCACATTTCAGCCCATTTTATGAGCTCGAATTCTTGGAAATACTTCTATAAAGAACTATCATAATTTATGAATTTGGCGTGATATTGCCACGTTTCCACTTGATAGAAATGAAACAATTTGTGAATTTGGAGCACACATTTAGATCTACCCTTATCAATAATTTCATGATTTGAAGGAAGAACACCATTTTCGAGATACTTCTGTTTAAATGAAATGCTCGGAAAACTGAAACAATATGTATTGGAAAGGAATAGAGGCGATTTTGTTGCTGACCGCCGGAGGATCGACCTCAGCTCTCCGGACGTTGCTATTTTTTTGTTGGCTAACACGTGTACAGGCGTGAGTTGGAAGCATGTAGCAAAGTAACCTCTTTGGGTTGGAATGATTCCAACGGGGCCGATATATAGGACTGATGCCTCCTCTGTTCCAAATATCGGCCCTGTAGGTGATAAAAGGTAAAGACTTGTAGATAAGGGATTGAGGCTTTGCTTGACAGTGACGGTTATATCCCACATAAAAGGTCGTGATGTTGGTTTGGAGTAACAAATTGCTAAAATTAACTTTGCAAAAAATGTTCGAAATAAATATGTAAACATCCGAAAAATAAAAACAAGCAACTTTTTATAAGGCATATTTAGCTGAATCACTTTACTCTTTTACCTACTATTACGCTACATTTATTTGTACCAATGTTTCTGAAATACCCTGCATTTAATAGCTATAACTCATAGAGTTTCTGAGAAAAATTCCAAATGACTGAAAAGGGAATCCTATGATTATTTTAAAAATGTAACTATTCGATATTACGCCTATATGGAAATCAAAAGAGTAACATTTTATCTTCGAAAGTAAGGACTTAAGAAGAACACTGGTAATACTACCAAGAAGTTCTTAAAAAAATGTCTTAATAATGTAGAACTGTCATTCTTCTAACTGTAACCGTATAAGAATGATTCGCAAAAAACGAAAACCGACAAATTCGTTTTTTCCGGATATCTTGTTAACCATTCGGAAATGAGCCGGTTTAAGAAGAAGTTATTAATTTGCTTTAAATTGCGCAAGTTTTTTCTAATTTAAGCAATTTTATATCCACTACCGTTTCCGAGATCCTTATGCTGTTCCTTCTTATCTGAAGCAGACTGTATACATATATAAAAAAATTACCATGCTAAAAAAATGTCACATTTTCCGGTGATTACATAGTCCATAAATTCCATTTCAAATAATAACATTAGCCAACTCCTCGCTTCTTAACACATAATTTAGTCTTCGCATCGATTTGAATACAATTAATTATAATTGCGGATTGTAAGGCGTTAATTACAATCCAGCGTTATGAATTATTGCGATTCTAAATACCGTGTTACGCTAGCATACAAGATAGGCCCATTGTGTTGTCCGTCTGGTCGGAGAAATATTATTAATGGACCGACCCATGTTGAATTCGCCCCATTGTGCCTTGGACGTCTCGGAATTGGTTCAGTAAAACCCATCGATTCCTATTGGAACGTAAATAATTGATACGCAACTAAAAGCGATTTCCATAAAGACGTTTCCAATGGCTAAATTGATCTTGATTATAGTGTGTTTCGATCAATCATTGATGAGTTTGCTTAGGGGGGAAAATGAGCGTTTAAAAATAATTGGAAAGGGGCACTTCAAATAGAATAGCTGACAACGTGTCTTCGACTTCGACGGCTGTAATGTGTAATAATTTTCCTTCTTTGACATACTCGCAATGGACACGAAAGATGAAGAAAAGCAGACTTTAATATTTTACAAGGCGTGTGCGGTAAGAAAAGCCGAAATTTATAACTGTTGGAGATATTGGTTTCGCGTGGTATATGAGAGATGATATTGTCGCACAGATTCCCATTCATGTTTGCTGATTTATGGACGCCTGCAGCAGCACAGAGAGAGAGTGGAAAACGCGGGAGCTACTTCTAATATATTTCCCTATTTCTTTCTTGTATGTTGGGAAAATTAAAAGGCTTTTACTTTGTAAAATTACTTTACGATTTATAACGTTGAAAGAGAAATTTACTTGCTTTATGATGAGCAGTTTTGAGATACCTCATATCAGGGTTACTTTTGAGATGTTATTTCCAAATTTTTCATTTACTTTGTTTCGTACTTTTATAACACAGATGGTCATGACCGACAAACACGAAATCTCCCGTGACTTCGCATTAACAGAAAAGGACGAAATTTTACTGCAAATTGTTTCGTGGTTTAAATCCGCATGTAAGCCACAATTTATTCGAGCAGAAACACTTTAGTAGAGGAACGAATCTTTTCTCGCGAAATTACATGGCAATCTCGAACTAATTATTGTGTTCAGAATAATATATAAATGAGTCAAATTCGTCTAAAAAAACTTAACTTGAGCGGAATCTCTGAGATTCAAAAAATAGAAATTTACACTGCATCGAACTGAGTTCCGAAAATCCCGGAAAGTTAGTCATAGAAACTAGCAAAAAATCCCATTAAAAGGTGCAGGGGGGAGGGGTGCAATAAAGCGGTGCACAATTTGCATTCGCCGTTTGTCTTCAATTATCCGGGCCATAAAATAGTGGAATCTCCGGCGGAGTTTTCCGGAATACTTAACAAAGGTTCCAGGTATAATAAAAACCCGAGGATTTCGTTGTTCTTTTCGATGGATCGATTTATAAGCTCGTATACCCATGGATTTGGCTCGCACCCGAGGCGATCGACTTAACGAAGCTTACGTTTGCTTTAATTAGTACACCACCGCTGGCCGTTCGCTTCCTTAACAAAATAAACACCAAGCTCGCCCTTCCTATGTTTATGATTGGATTACCGCCCCTTCACTTTCTTAATTAAAGTACCTCGTAATTATCGACCCAAAATTATCCTGTACACTTCACACATTGATCATCAATCAGCGGATAATTTCGGGTTAAATTTATATCATTTCGATGTGAAGAAAACTTGATTAACCAATCAAAGAAGCTTTTTCTAGCATTTGCATAAGCTTGAAATAAAAAAGGGAATCAGTATTTTAGGTGCTCCGAGCATAATTTCCAGCTCTAAAATGCTTTGAGAGGGCAATAAATGATATAGTGGGCATGCTGATGGGTCAAGTAGTTTCTGGCAGGATCTCGACTTTTATGATTTCATTTAGATTGACTCTATCCCTTGATGTAAAACTCTTGCACTTTAGTGCTAATTTTCGAAATTCTGATTTCGTATTTCCAGAAACTAAAAGAGATGTTTCAACGAAATTGCTTAGAACTTCCTGTAGACGTGAAAATCTTACGAACTCCAACCCATTGAGAAGTGAATAAAAGGATGCTTATTGCTTCGATATTCATCTACCCAAGGAATGTTAACTAAAATATAAGTAATTTTGCGCAATTTTCTTATATTTAGGAGCACTTCCGGCAAACACGAAGAGAAGTTCTAAAACCCAGACATAATAAATTTTTATTATTCCATTCACCTGCAGATTGAAATTCCCCCTTTTGTTCATACGAGTGCCCGTCGAAATTATGCAAACTTTCCCCGGTTGCTCCAACTGAATAAAAAAGTACTTTTTAACTTTTCCGGGTTTAATAAGAAAAGTCATCGCAGTCCAAATGCTGTTTTCCCCAAGATGTTTGTCGTTCCATTGCTGATTTCTTTAAGGTACACTTTTACAATCGCTCCGATTGTAAGAAAACGTTCTAGAGTTGGAACGATTTCTGGCAACGAGGTAAAGGCCTGTTCTTTTGTTTGAGGTGTCAGCTGCCGCATACGTCCAAGGAATGTTTTCAAATTGGCTATCCCCAAGGGAGTTTTCCTCCCCTATAGGTGTTTTAGTTTGAGGAAATAAATTCGAAGGGGAACAATAAATTTGAAAATCTCGAGATAGGCAAAAGCTAATCTTGCTAATGCAGAAAAATTAACAACAGCCCCTAAAACCAGCCACTCCCAATGTGAAGGAACTCATTCTCTTAGTAATTAAGAAATAGTTAAGCAATTTCACCGGCAATTACGGCCCTAAATCAAAATTGAATGTTTAGGAAACTTCGGTTTAGTTGGGGGTTGAAACAATAGCCGCATATAAATAACTTCATGCACCTCCGATAGAGTTTTATATCAATAAGTAAGCGGGAGTGTGTCCGGCTTCGCCCCACGGGCCCCGCAATATTTCAGCGAAGATCCGGGCTACCGGACATGTACCGCTCGTATAAATTTTAAAGGTTGATTTAGCACCCTGCAGAATACAGAAAACTTTTTCAAAAATGCATTTGCTAATGAACAGAATTTCCTACTTCTATTAACCCGGGCCTGGTTCAAATAATGAATGGGCAAATCCGATTATAGAACGCGGAAAGGGCAGAAACCCATTAGAGCAGAAGAACGCAGGATGGTAGCAAGTATAGCAGTTAAAGCAGTAAGACCCACTAGATAAGGAGAAGGAGCAATAAGGAGAAAACGCCTAAAGTTTTTAACACGCAAAGACAAATTTTTTTTTTTGCCACTTTTTATTTTCGAACGAAAATTGGTAAAAATTAAAAACAGAAGAAATATTCAAACACACTTATTCCCTTTTTTACTGTAAATTCGGGGATTTTACGATTTCAGGATTACCAGTTCCCTGGAACCCACGACAGGGTGGACGCCAAAGTGAACGAACCCATTTTCTTAAGGGTAATTGTTTTATATTTGGAAAAGTTCAATGATACGTGAGAGGCTAAACTCATTTGCTTCTGCAATCAGTCTCAGTCACGATTTGGTTAATAAATTCCATTCTCTAATAACAATTTTTGAGTCCGTTATCAAGCAAACCACGTCCGTGATAGCGCTGAAACTCCGAATGTCGGAAATTGCAATATTTAATCTCTTTATCGGGGGCATTATTAATCATCCACCTTAGCCATTGTTCCTTAGCGATAAAACGCCGCAAAATTCATTTAGCCGTGATTAATTACCGGCACTATTCCGAAACCAAATAATTAAATTCCACTATGAAGCCATTTTAAAGTGGGTCCTCGTGCAATTTGTCCGCGGACACGGTCCCGTGATCTTTTATTGTCGCCCTTAGGTTGCGAAACATCCTCTAACCCCGGGATTTCCTCTGGTAGATATGAGTAATGAACTGCCTTGTTATCCACGAAACACACATCTGTTGGTCTCTGATTACTGGGGAAATCTACTTGGCCAAAGACGTAAACATAGCAGTTTTATGGAGTTAATATTTGGAGCGAATTTGTTCTTCGAGAGCAGGATCTTGCATAATTCAAGGCAATAAACCGCGAATCGAGCCGATGCACGGCACAATATCCGAACGTGGGACGAATATTTAACACCCTCCGGTCATAAAGTGTGAATAACGTGAAATTCAGCTGGGTGTTTAATACGTGTCCACATTGTTAATGTTTCATATCAGCTCCTAAACAAGCGAACGGGGGAACGTTGGCGAAAAGAATATTCCTTCGAATTCCCATTGACGTTAAAATCGGTGGAAATGTTTATGTTTTCAATAAAGATAGTTGAACACTGGCAATATCAACTTAAAACTTCAATGAAATCGACACAGCGGATACATTTTTCGAACTGCTAGGGATGGTATTTTCATTTTAATCGAATGATTTTGATTCTCTATTGACCCTGATAGTTGACTCAGTGACGGAGCAATTTTAGACCACTTTGGGAAAAATAAAAATTTCCCCAATAAAATTTGGAAGATAATCGATGTAAAGCAACACAGATTCCACTCTTTCATTGCATGTGAAATGTTGCCTACAGTTAGGTGCTATTTATTCCCAAATTAACCACAGGAAATCCATTATACGACTGTGAAAATGAATATTTCCCAGTTACGTAATTGCACTGAAAATGCCATTTTGCGGACTTCCAATGAGATTCATAGCAATGAAAAGTATCATTCATTACAGGTCCCGAAATGCAGTTTTCCGTGCTTGCAAGAATTTCTGAGTTCGGGTTTTCCTCACACAAGAATTGGTCACGCTCTCACCGGAAAATACTATTTTCCGAACTCTTAATACAATGCACTATTTTATTGCTGTTTTCCGTAGAATCGAACGATATGGATCATCTATTGCACTTCGATCTTTCAAGCGATGCCCTGGAGCTTTAAAAATCTAAATTGGAGGGTCTTTATTTAAAAGGCACTTGCAGGAGAAAATAGCTGTCAAGGTGATCTATATCTCAAACACTAAAAGAGATAACAAAACGATTAGTAATGGAGAGAGAGGGAAATAAATTTTCGTAGTCTAGTGGTTTTTTCTTTATTCGTGGCCATCCTTAGTTGGGAATTGGCTATCTTTAAACTAAAAACGATTCTTTTACACACTTTTTAATTGCATATATGGCTCTATTTCAACAAAAGTGAGGCAGCTGAAAATACCAGGGGCGTTCTAATCGGCTTTAACAAGGTCGACGCGGTCGTTTCACGCCATAAATTAATAAAGGCCCCGAAACTAGGCATTTTAGGGACACAGATTTTTAATAGAACAATAGCGTGTAATTGTCACCATTCAAGAGATAGTAATGTCCCTAAATTGCCGCCCGCATAGTTTTAATGCGCCTTGTTTATTGCCCGAACTGGGGCCTTGGGCGTATACAGCCGGCACGGAGCGGCCCTTTGGGTTGATTTACACCCGCGGCCTCGCGAAGAAGGGCTTTCATACTTTCATCTGAATACGTTTCCCTATTTTTGAATTAAAACTCGCAGCGGGCGTTCTGGCACTGCCTCGCCGAATTACTTTACGATTTATGTCTTTATTTTCCCTTTAAGGAGTCGTCCGTATTTCATATAAAAGGGATCGAGATCTGGGAAATTGCAAGCAAACAGGAACACATCTGTTCGTTTCGGACTGGCAACGGTTATTCCCCAATTAGTGGCCGGCCACACATCCCTCGGGACTCCCGGCTTCGCTACTTATTTACGGATTAAGCTGCGAGTAAAACGGGCGTGATTTATTTTCAGTTTGAGTATCCGAACTGAGTAGATACGTTGTAAATACGAGGCAAACAAAGCACGTACAAACTCGCTAAGCAGTCTCAGACGAGTGTTTGTGTTGCTTATTCCAAAAAGCTCCAGCGATTCATGAATATTAAGCGGAATTAGCGACTGTAAGGAGACCTTAAAGTTTAAGCAAACGACGCCCTGTTTTGGCCGAGTTCGAAAAACAACTTTCCGAAGACAAAGGCGGAGTTTTGATTCGATTACGTGCCACAAAAAATAAGCATATTTCCAAACATTAAAAACTTTTGCAGTCTAGCTTTGAATCCACAAAGAGAGATCCGGCTAGAGAGGAGATTTTTCGACGGCCATTCCTTTTTCTATATAAATATTTGTACTTCAAAGCAGTTTCCCCGGGGCCCTTTGGGGGTCGTTTGTCGGCAACGTGAAATTGCTTATTCGCCTCGGAGAGCGCCGCTCAAAACAAACAAATTTAAGCTGTACCATTCAGGAGGTTACCAGTACCATAAATCCCCGCTCTGGGCGAAAGAGGAAATCCAATTTTGGCTCGGACACCGAAAACTCGCCTCTTTTGGGGACGTTTTATGCACATTTCGGATGCATTTCAATAAACCGGATACACGACGTCTTTCCGGGATCGATTCTGAACCATCATACATGCGTCGATTCTAAATGGAAATGTTTCGCTCAATGCCGATTTCGCAGTTTTATTATTAGATTCGTTTCGATGAAGATAAGGATAATATAGACAAAACGAAAAAAGTTCCATATACACAGTTATGAAGATTTTCAATTTTCGCTATCTAGGCTTGTTGGGTGTGAATCGAGGGGTATCGAAGGCACTAGGACAATGTTCTGAAAATATAAGAAAATATCAAGCATTCTTTAAATATATTATTTGATATTTTCCGTCAATTTTTTAAAAAAGCTTCTAATCAGGGTTTCGGCTCCCTGAATCGTAGATCGCAAGGAAAGTTCGTTATTTTTGATGAGGCAACGACTTGTGGCAATTTATAATTGTTACAAAAACTCACATTAAACGATGCTTAACCTTATTTACACATGCCACCTTAAGACCGTAATTTATTACATCATGCCTGGAACTGTTATAAAACAGGGCTTTACGTGACGCTCAGAATCCGCATATCAGTCAATATTTTTTGTGAAAAAAATCGAGACTGTAGTAACGATCACGTAAAGTACTGTATTTTATGCTCGGAATAAATGTATTTCACACGTGGATTGGGAGGCACGCACCTCATAAAACATCGTGCCACTCTTAATTTACATAAAGTCTGCTTATGAAACCACCAGTTTCAAAGGCAACTTTGCCAGTCAGTCAGCTAACGCACTGGATATCGAACTAATTAAATATTTGTCATTACTGATGCTTGCATTTCAAACTAATTACAGAAAGCTAATTTACCAGCGGATAATCAATATATGCAGCTGATTAACTGGGTTTCAGCTTCTGCGGCCAGTAAAAACTATTGACAGAAAGGGCGTATAGTAAAATGCATCAAGCGACCTCCCCTTTCGCCCCATTTGACCCCTTCTGTTTGTTTGGGGATTAACCGAGAGTGCGACTTGATATTCTAATTAGGCTTTTCGTCTTATTGGCCCCTGGGATTTCCTAGGCTAGATGGACATTCGGAAAGCTTTTAATTACAGCAAGTCCGGAGGACAAATGGAAAAGGACAGAAACCGCTGTGGAATTATGGGCGAAACAACAACGGATGAATTTATTTCGGAACTGGAAACATGCCGTTAACGGTTTTGTTTATTGGAACACTATATACAGACCATAAATTTTTATTTTGGCAATGTTCTCGTTGTTCAATAAACTTCTTCGGTTCTCCCCAAAAAATATATTTGATGAGAATGAATATAAACAGATTGGAGAAGAGAATATACATACATACAAATCATTGGTTGAATGTACAAACAATCAGTTTGCGATGGGGATTGGTATAGATGATCATGAACAAAATGTCCTCAGTGATGATCAGTTTTATAGGTCCGGGGTCAAACCAAGTGTTTTTGCCTTCTTCAGCTAAGCTAAGTAATTCTCTTAACTCTGATTGGCTAATTCTAGAGCTTAAACTTCAGATTTGTTTTATTGAAACCTATAAATCTGGCCATCAAGGGAGCTATTTTGTCTAAAATGGATAGTTCTGAATGCTCGTTTAGTGACTTACTCATAAATGAATATCATTTTATTCCATTGCTATTATTGCCAATTTCAATCGCCTTAAAGCGAATCCAGACAAACAGCAATATTGATAATTCCCATGGAAATTGTATTCTGAGAGGCGTCCATTCGCAAGAGCAACAAATTCAGGTCCGTAATTGCCGAAACAACAATTAGCTTTCGGGTCGACAGGTCTAGGACGTAATTGCACTTAATAGCAGGATGGGGCTCGATCTGACAAAAGTAACAGCCAGGCAAGACGGTTTGATTGCTCGGATGTTTCGTGTGAATTGGGGCAGAAGGGCCCATAAGGTATCGGGGCCCCGGAATTAATTCCCGGATTATATTGGGTGTTAATGCTTATTTGGGACCCGGCCCGACTTTTGGGCCTCGTATATAAGCAAACCGAATGCGAAACAGAAATCGGGAAACCCATAAAGCGTCGGATTGAAAAGCAATTTCCCTGTGCAGCCGGGCTGCCTGGCTGGAACACGGCACACATACACACAGTAAATTTAAAAACAAATAAGATTTTCCTTTCGGGGCCGTTCTGGATCTGGAGGAATGAATACTTAATCCTGCAACTCTAAAATTTAAATCGAGTGCCTCTTGAGCTTTTGCAGAAGACAATAGTCGTTTGATTCTGGCCGGTAAATTAAATCCATTGATTTTTCAAGGGGGAACAAGTAACAATCGGTCTTTTTTTAAAGGTTTTTCAATCGTGCAACGATAAATTCAAAAAAAACCCTGATTTACGCCAGTTGTCGTGAAGAAAACCCAAAGCAATTTACAAATAGCTTTCCTTTGGGTTATGCTAATACCCTTATAATATGACCCTGCGAAACTGGCAAAGGAGGGCGAAAGAAAACGGAAAATAGAATAGTTATTTATTCAGCTCCTTTCAGGGAAAGGATATATGGTCTCAAAGGATAACAAATCTAGTCCGGCACGCACCCTTGGGCATTTAAAGGAGATTGGTCCTGGGTCAGAGTGCCGGATTGAACACCAGACTTTAATGTAATGGATTTCCCCCCTGAAAAATTGTCCGAACCGAAACTTAGGCTTAAGTAGACGCGCCAGGAACTTCATTTAAAACTTCCAGATTCGGGGGATTAACTCAACACCGAAGCGATTCGAGTTTCCCCGAGTGAGAAAATCTTATTTGTTTCCCAGATTCACTGTTGCAACTTTCCCACAGAAAGGAAAATATTAGTTTTTCATTTTTCGTGATTTTCAAGGTGTTTGAACTACGCAGATTTCATAGAGGGAGATACGTGTGCAGCCACCCTCGAAATGTCGAATAATCACCTGGCAAATTTTGCCCGAAAACGATGACGTCAATTATTCTATTGTTTGAATTATCTATGTGCAAAATCCTCAATGGCAAGACAAGCGTTTTAGTTGGCTTATTCAATAGTAATGACGAAGCAGATTAGCCCGCTGAAATGGGCGTTTATTCAAGCATATTATAGAGGCATACATTACCCCGCTAACTGCTTCAAAGTGAATTTCGCACTTTTGATATATGAGTAAGTAAGCTGTAGATAACAGATTCAGTTGCGTCTAACATGAGAGAGACAATAATTATGGTTGCTCAGGATTTTGCCTAATGCCTTATTTGGACAATAAGGATTCAATGTTGGTTGGAAGTGAAATTATGCAGGACGAAAATAAGCTCCACTTATTACGTCTCGAGCTCTCAGTAGGGTTCTGTTGATAGGTGGCAGCAAATACTGAAAACTAACTACAAAGTAGTTTTTCTGATTACTGACTATTTGGATATTATCTGTGGTATATGCAATAAGTTGATGAATACAAAGAAATTAAGAAAGAACGAAAAAATAAATGAAATATGTTTCCAATTTTCGTAAAATACATTCGAGGCTATCATAGAAAATTCCCTTGAGGAGCAATAAAAGTTAGTCATCCGATGGGCAAACAAAAATCCAGGAATTTACTTACTCGGAAACTAATCAAACTTTAAAAGACCTTCTCCGGCAACAAGGGGCGTCGGATTTACTTTCGATTAAGTCGAACGAATGGGGAAGATTAATAATTCGAATGCAGTTTGTAAAGTTGTCTAGTTAAAAGGCACTCAATACCTGTAAACTTTCAAGAGTTTGCCGCATATTTTACCCAGTGCTTACTTTCTTAATTGTTTAACTACTTTAAGCCCCTGGATATCAGTCTACACACGTTGCATGTCTGCCTGGGTTGATTAAAGTGAGAGATGACCGCTAGTGTCGTGGCAGGAAAAGGGCGGAATTCACGCAGCAAAATCATCCCTTTTGGGGGTAATCATTTATCGGGAGAGTCCCTCGACACCCATCGACTCGCAGCATCCATGATGTTTTAATGTGATTGAACGTCAAGAAAATTAGCCGGGAAAAATGCTGATAAATGAAGCCTTTGTTCAAACTATCCGCCATTCCGACTGTCTATCACAGGTCCCAAATGATAGAGCTGAGCTCGAGTGTTGTCAGCTATTATCCTGCCAATCAACGAGCTCAAATCGGCCGTGAAACGTGTGTACATGTTAAATGCCTTTTCCTATATTGGGACGGCCTAAAATATTGTTGCGTAACGTCGACAAGAAAAGACTCTTTCATCGACACCTTCATCAATTAGAAAACGTCCAAACAAAACTTTAATTTCAACGAAAACCTAGAAAAATTCGGCTGTTTTGTAAACTATTAGGCAGATTTATCTTAATGTGTCTCTTTGATATTTTGGATCTCTGCCAGAATTAAATAATTTCAAGCTATTGAAGAATAAAAGTCATTATCCCAAGCTTAACGATAGAATCAAACCCTTCATAACTTCATACTATGTTCAGCCCCGGAAACCGGATACTTAACCCTGCAATTAATGGATCGAATCGTTAGTGAGGATTCCCTTCGATTACGTTTTTAACCAAAACTTACTGTCTAGTTTTTAGCTCGAATCGGTTAAGTGCGCTTTATGGAACGAGCGGTTCTAAGTTTTCATAATGCTGACTTTCCATTCCGTGTAGCTGACAAGCTGTGCGCCCCAACAAAGCCAAATGCGACACTGATTTACCGACCGTGACGTGTCTGCGTCACTCGGCCGCGAACTCATTTACTCGTCCTCGTAAGTTTAAAATAATGTCGCTCGCCTTCGGATGAATAAGACGTGGAACAGTTTTGTGGGAATGTACTCCAAAAAAGGAGTAAACGATTTAAGCGAGAAGCTAGTGACAGTAACTGCCATCACAGTGGTTGAAAATGAAGGAATGTACTCGAAACGTCGTAAAATCAGTTTTGAAGCAACCTCCACATGAAGCTGAAGAACAACAAGAATATAAAGATGCCTCCATTTTCATATACAGAAATAGTGAAAGACAATTTGATTCATAAGTTGAGATAACTAAAGCTGATACATTCCCGCCTTAACCGATACTATTTTAAACTTTTTATTCTCATTGAAAATCTCATTATATCCAGCAATAAATGACTGTGGTGTCCATTGGGTACCCCGAAAAGCGTTCAAAACGATCGTGACAGCCCACGCGATGGGTGCATCACTCCAATCTGGGGCTTCGCCCTTTGGCCGGTCCATTAGCGGGCGAGCATCGCAATTATTGTTCTGGGGGCGATTAATCTCGCCCCGGGGGGCTCCAGGCCCATTGTTGCCCCACGCATATGCAGCGCAGTCTCTTCGTTCAATCAACCAAAAAAGAGTCTTACGGCAAAAAATTTTAAATAAACTTACAATTTAGCTAAGCAACTTTTTCCCGAGTTTTCTGCTCTTTAGAACTTTCGCTTGTCCGGCTGCAGGCACCTGACGCACTAGACGCGTGAGAACCATGCGGAGGCCCAGGGTCGTGACCCTGTTCAAGCCCTGGGGCCCTACACCTTCGCATCGGTTGGAACTTTGCCCCATTGGTAAAACTCGTCCTTCATGTGTTCACCAATGGCGCGGGGCATCGTGGGTGCGATGCTTCTCGCAGCTGTCCCTTTTTTACCTCTTTTCTTCACATGGTACACTAGCCCGTGGCAGATTTATACGGGCCGTTATATAAGGCCTTAATGGCTCGGCTAAGGTGCATGTGGGTGTCAAAGGTAAAATTTATATTTAGCAATAACGACCCCGAGCGATACAACAGGCCAGTTCCTCTTTATCTGTGCCTATATATTCCTTTCGTGCGAGCGATAAATCTTCCCATTACTGACCTAGTCCAATAAAAGGAACAGGTTGATCATTATTACACGCGAGTATCTATGGTAGATGTGTGTCTATGGGGTATCGAATATTGGCTCTAATAGGACGAGAGAGCACTTTGGAAGTGTAACATGATCTTGACCCTCGAATACGCCACAACGTATCTAAACACACAAGGAAATTCCAAGTTAGGAGGACTGTTAGGAAATTCGATATGCAGCCACTTGGAAAGCTACTTGTTAGGTGAATTTGCACAAATAATGTTACTGGAAATTAGACGATCGCTTTTATTGTTAAACGTGTAATACCTCGAAAACTAATTTGCTTATATTTTCATTAGGGTTCTTCCATCACGTTTATTGGCACCATTCTTCAGCAATGACATCTCTTTCAACTTAACAACAACACAACCCCCTGTGCTAAAGCTGATCTCCTCTTCCCATCCCCCGAGATCCGGATGGCACTAAAATGAAATTAGTAGTGAAACTTTGGCGATTACTCAACGCGGCCCCACTTTAACTGCATATCAAACTGGTGTTACTGCAACTAGGAAACTTGTCTGGATAAATAGGCGAACTTATAATACAACGGGATTCAAATTGTGTAATGCGCGTTATTTTGAAAAGTTGGTACAGTTCCTGTCTTGTGGTTGCAGGATGAGAGGAGTGTTATTATAGCAGGAGGACATAAAATGTTGTGCTTAACCCTCCAGTTATGTGTATCATAGGGTTTGATTTATATGGATACAAAGTTCTGAGCCGCCCTCTTTAAGGGCCAAACAGAGATCAGTCCAATTTGTAACTCAGCGAGCAATATTACTTATTATATAAACTTAAATCCAGCTTAATTAGTGGTGAAATTCCCGAGCATTTCATACTTGAGCTAGTTAGTTGGCCCTACTGCTGTTTCCATTAAAGGATTACGTTATTCGAACGAGGGGGAAGCTCATGACGGGGACTCGTCACTGGGCGGCTCGGGGAGATTTCAGATGCTTCCCCTTGTCTATCAAAATTAACATGAACGTATTCCCTACACTCGGCATTAGAGCAATAACCGTGGAGATTAAATTAAATTCCTCCAGCTTTTTAAGCTGTTTCCCGAAGCTCGTTAAGAGGACCATGTCATTTAACCTTCCCCTCTAAAAGTTAGGTGTGTCAGTCGAATTAAAATTATTAAAGTGTTAGATGGTCAGACAGGTTTTTAAAGTCAGATTTAGCATTGAGTCGTTTCTTATTGTTTGAAGACCATCTTCTTTTGTTTACTAGCAAGTTTTAAGCAATGATATGAAACTCGTCCAGTGTGTGTTCATCTAACCTTTTTAATAGACTCAAGATAAATCTACCTTCAGTCAATACAGTTTTAACATAAATCAATCACTACTTTACAGCATCGTAAATCTGCCCGACGTAATAATTAAAAATCGTTAATTAACTTCATCGTAAATCATTACAGTTCTGGTTATTATATTCGAGAAGCAAGAAAAGCCACGTCAACTTTACAAATTTGGTCAATTTTAAAACGTGGCAACAGAGTTAGGGCTATCTGAAGGGGTGTTTGTGTTGTTGCCTCTCTCGCACTCGTTCACACTTTAGATGTAGTTATGATATTGGTTTTGACAAGTGAGCATCGCGTTGTTGCCATTTACACAAAACTTACTGCTGATCTTGTATTTGTTTGCTGATTGAATATATGGCTGCTAATAAGGTAAGGAAAAAAGTTTCTCTTTAATTATCAACAGTTTTAAAAAGCGTTGTTTTCACTCCCTGAAACATTGCATTTTGGGTATGCAATTGCATGTCAGGGGTGTGCAAGGTCTTCGGCCTTTCAATTGACCATATGCCGATGGCCCGCGGAGCTTTCTTCTCCATTTCAGTTTTTACCGTGTCATTATGTAATTAGACGAGATTGCTCCCCGGCTCTCCGTTGGGTCCGGACGATTTGAATTTTTATTTATACGGCATATGTTCGCGGTATCGTCCAGGGCCATCGACCAAATTAGCCCCTTCGAGGTGCAGAAATATTTTCCTTACACGTCCTCACCTCAGGCTAAGACCGGATTAATATAATAATAGCAAGGGGGAGAAATCACTTTTGTCACATTGGCTTTGGCTGTCGCCACACGATACTGGGGGTGCATAAAACGAACCACTTTTCGTTATTACGCACTCTACTCGGGAACATATTTCAAATTGCTGTATGACAGGAGGTGATTTGGGGGCACAGTAATCAAATTTGCGGATGGAATAATATAAAAGAAACTTATCTAGGAGGAAGTAAGTTATTTAATAAAATTAGATTGAGGTTTAAGTTTAGTTTGAGCGGTTAAGTTTCAGTTCTAATACTTTATAAGTCAAGAAAGTATCCGGAGAATTTCCAGCTGCCAAACTCAAGCTTCTCTAGTCTTTCCCGGACGAAATAGTGTGAATTTTGTACATTCATCTATTTTATATTTAAAGATAAAACTAATTACGAAAGTCTTCTATACAGTGCAGCGCAAAGCAAAATTATTAGCATGTCGAAAATCGTATGCATCGCATCTTCAAAAAGGTTGCATCTTTTTGTATAATCCGATTAAATTCCAGTTTATTTCTCTAAATCCATTTTTTCTAATGGATTTATTTTAAGCTGATTGATTTCCGGAGGTGGTACCGCAGTAGTTCGTGTTTTAACTTTAATTTCTAAAGGTTTTATCAGGGGCAAGCCTTTATCTTGACGTTTTTACGACAATCTACGAGCGGCCGGTGGTCGTAAATTTATAGAAATATCAAAAATAACTCGAATAACTGTATAATCTGGAATAAATACTTTGATTATTTGTATGCGCATGTAAGTTTAGTGGTTTCCAGCAATTTAGTATCCTTTAGTCTTTTTAGTCCCTATATACCTACAATAATAAAAACAATTTTCTTGTTCTTCTGATGTAAGCAGCTTAATGTTGGAAAAGTTCCTTTGTTTTCTGGATTTTTTAATATTAAGACGAACTTCCTTAATTTCGAGGCGAGATATTGTCTACTTTAAAGAAGAGCAGCTGTATTTTAGATTTAAAAAGCTCTGTTTTAAGATCCAAGAAAGTTAGCTTAGTACATTTCATAAGACTAATTATAAGACTTGCATAGCTCATAAAACTGCCAATTTCGGCTGTTCGATTGAAGACCTAATCTAAATATTAAAATGGGCCATCAAGTGCACTTTAATAGGTGGGTTGCTTGTGAATTTGATTCGATTATAATGAAAGCAAGGGCAGTCTTTCAGTCAAATGAGGGCACTTAAACGTGGAAGTACAAAAGCCGAATGTCTCGGTCAGTAATTTTAGGTAATTTGACTTGTTTTCGTGGGCCAGGCTTAAACGTCGTGATTAAAATGTTGAAACACCTATAATTTGAATAATTTCGTAGATGGGCAGACATCCTTTCAATCGATCTAATTTTTGAGCTCCCCATCCTATTATTTGGCGTAGTTAATCTGGGGTGGGTACGATTTTAGCAGAAGTAGTTATAATGCGGCGAGAATACAAAATTAACCGAACACATGTTGGATTAAGTTTGAAAACAAGAATTCTGTTTTCTACTCTCAATCTTCTGAAATTTTAGCAGGTGAAGAACACAATTTCCTATCCCAGCAATTTCGGCAAACGGTACTTCTTGCGAAATTAGAAAAAGAAAATCTATAGTTCATCTGTATTACCATTTGGATAGTTGGAGACTTCACTGTGTTTGAATGTTTCTCTGATTCGAATGTGCGCCATCCAAGTGAGTATAATTCGTCGTGTTTTGAAATTGAGTTGGTCCTGAAATGTCTGAACCGAAACAAAGCTAATTCTGAAAATAGCTGTGGTCGTGTTAATTTAGATGGCAAGGGCAGAAAAGCGAAAGGCCCGTCTAGTTTTGAAAACAGGAAAACTTTTCGTCTAGCTTCGTTCGTTTTGGCGAACAAGCACACAATCCGCAGAACAGCAGGAACTGTGCATGTACGTTTGTTTTTGTTCCGAAATCAGACCTTTTGGCGAAGTGGGAAACATTTTTGACCGTCGTTCGGGGGGAAAATTTAAATATTTCCAATTATCCGCGTTGTTGGCACCGAACAAAGAAAAATCGGAACCCAAAACGACGGCCGTAAACATCGAATTAATCTTACAGAACGTTTGTTGGCGATGCATATTTCATTTTTCCATTACCAGATAAACTAGCACGTTTTTTGCCGATGCAGTTCAATTTATTTTTTTTTTTCGAAAACCGATAATGTTAGAAAGGATTTATTCATCCGACGAGTTGCAAAAATGGATAATGGATGCTTTAGCCAATTTTTCAATATTTAAATTTCAGTTTCAACTCCGCTCATCGTGATGCTGCTGCAACTTGTTATCTGATTTTAATAAATATTATAAACAAACGGTCAAAAATTGAAATATATTCCAGGTTAGGTGTTTCAATTAAAGGGAATAGTACTAGGTAAATTTTGACATTTGATATTACAAAATGCATCACACAATTCAAGGTTTTTCATCATACATTTCAAAATTAAAAATCATTAAAGACAGGGCATAAAGTTAAACTTGACGATTGTGTGTGAAGAAAAACTGCGCATATTTTAAAATGATATGAAAATATGACAATAACGTACAAGAAGTGGACGCAGCAAGCAATTAGTCAACTAAAATTGGTCCCATTTTTTGAACGGAAGACCGTCATGTATTGGTGCTCCTGTCACGTTAATTGTTTTGAAAACGATTCCAATAAAAAATTTGTTTAGGTTTTCATGCTTCCATTAGTTTTTAAATCGGTTTTTTAATTGTGTTGAAATGAGATTTTGTCAAAAGACAGAAACGACTGACATGTACTATTTACGATTAATGTCAGTGCTGTCGTTGCTGTCAAAGTCGTTAGATTCAGATGGTTCGGTTTCATCCGTTTTATTAAAGTTTTGCATTTTGTAAATAAAAGGAAATTCCATCGAAACAACAAATAATTCTAATATTTTCTTTAGTTTCGGTCTGTTGACGTATCCCCCTGAGTTTAAAACATTTTTTGTGAGCAAGTGTTGTCATGCTATTTCAATCTCGATACGATCCCGAAAATCGGCGAATTGATCTTGAAGCAAAACGAGATTGAAATCGAACTGAAACACAAGTTCACATGGCAAAAATCAAAAATCAAAATGTTTTCAATTTGCATGGAAACGTAGTAACTTTAATATTTTTGACGTCCTTCCCATAATTATTTTTTACTTATTTCAATCCTACAGGGTAGAGAAAAGTTTGCTTATTTCGCAATTTTGTCTAAAGCAATGTATTGGATATACCAAGATTTATTATCTGAATAAAAAATTATGAAATACCTGAAAACAGACAGTTCTATTGCTTTCTGGCCCTTGTCATCTAAATTACCACTCCCGCCAGCTATTTCCCGAATTAGCTTTGTTTCAGTCAGACATTTCGGAACAAACTCAATTTCAAAAGGCCACAAATTTAGCCCGATTTAATTACAACGAACCCAGTGATACGCCCCTGATATTTATAATCGAAATATTCCCGGTGGAAAGACATTTATTGAATTAAACTCGCTAAAGAAGAAGAATAATAACGAGACTGGAGATAAGGCGCAAGAAGAGCGCGCCAATTTATGGAGTCGCACACCTTCAAATGAATATTTATTAAAGATATTTATCATCTGACAAAAGTTAACGGTAACCCGTAAATCTGGCCTTAAACGGGACGATTCTCTGGAAAAGAAATTTAATGCCGCACTTGACCCTCGGAATATGTGCGGACGAAGGGCCGAGACAAGGGGTTGCGGCCGTAATAATAATGACGTAAGCAGATTACATTGAGCGTCCCCAGTTTGTGCGGAAACATAGTGTCATGATCTATGACGGTCATAAAGTACGGTCATAATCAGTGGAAGCGGACTTTTGGTGTCCGCCACTTTAGAGAAGACTAATTGCTTTGGACGTATAAACTAGTGCATTCTAACATTTAATTGACATTCCTTATGCATTACCATTGGTAATTGTCTTTGAAATTAGCTCATTATTATCATGACACTTTCAGTAGACATTTTCTAGTTTTAATTACCAAGTCCGAATGCCTTAAGGCTGATATTTTTAATTGCCGGTCACAACATATGTTTTACGGCCCACATGTTTTGACTAATCGACTCCTAGCCCCGGGTAAAAGTTTATTTCCATTTAGCTCTTAATTATTATGATAATTCGAGCGTTTATTGGAACCAAAGCATAACAAATCGTCAGGTAGAAAAAGGATCGCGAACGACGTTGCTACTTCGAAAATAGAAATTCCTCCGTCTCATATTCTCCTCCTGGAAATATGTTTATTAAAATTCGGTAAGATGAAGAATATAACAGGAAGACGGCTCCAGCGACAGATATATTCGTAAATAAATCATCCAGCTATAAGATGCACGTGGCATTTAATATATCTCTCTCCGAAAGTTAATGGCCCAAAAGCGTTTTAGGTTTCATTAAATCCCGGATTTTTAAACTGTTATTGCCGTCGGGGCTTATTCACTTCAGATCCAGAAACAACGGGCAAAAAAGCAAATTGAGCTGGATATTGCTCGGCTTAAAGCCTCTCTGGGGCATTATTTTCATAAACAGCGCCCCCAAATCCCGATTTCTAATTAATTTTTTATGTTTCTATATGCTTGCGTGGGTTGCAGGTCCAGTGGCGCCACTGACCGTGGAATTTCGTCTTTGGCTTTATAAAGGCGATTCAGCACCTACTATCTAGAACCGGGCCTTATCTGTGAGATAAATGCGATCATAAGAGCGCCACTTCGGAGACCACTGAATGTTTGCAGCTCGTTTTCCACCTATTTTCGATTGCGGTCACTCCATTCTTTCGTTTAGTCCAGAGGCGCGCCTCTGCTTTTTAAACCAAACTGTCTTCTCTTCAGTAAACCCCCATTCGATCAGAACTCTCCTCGTACTAAACACTACACGTGTGTTAAGGAGGATTACAAGATTCTAATCGTTCGTTCGATCATGTCTGACATAATCCAGATACCTGGAGCACGGTTTCCGAGAGATGCGGGGTAATAGCTTTGTTTCGGGATTTCTTGGATAATTTCGTAGATTGGGACATATAACGAACGTTGTTGATGTAGGCAACGAGTTTAGAGCTCCGTGGGACAATGAGGGTCGGTCTTGGTCTCAATTTCAAAATGGATAAAATAGTATAGAGAATATGACGAAAAAAGCCTTCTATCTTTGGAATTTTCATAAATGGACCGACAATTTGTGTCTCATGTACCTCAACATTGAAGGTTCCAGAGCCGGTATGCTATCCTCTTTTCTTCTGCCTCAACGGGCTAGAATTTCGTTATTTGGTTGTAGTTTTACGCATTGCGATTTCCCGCTTTTACTATTCCAAAGCATGAATGTCATATCCTGATAATGATGCGTAAAAAACTTCTTCTGCTCATTTGGATTTTAGGATTTCCTCTATGACCAGAATTCCGAATTTGAATTTTCCTTATCCATGCAATTAACATTAGCATAATGGCTATTTCAGCGTTTCTATGGAAATTAGCTTGCAGTTAAAGTTAAAAGCACATTAACAATCTGGCCTGAGATCGTTTTATTCTGGTCCCCGCAAACTATGGTAGAGCATTGTAAAAACTTTTTAGAGACACCCTATATTACATTAACGAAGTCTGAAAAATACGTAACAAAATATTCTAAAACTTATTTTATAGTTTCATAGAGTTTGTAAAATCACTTTTCATGCTGAATCCAAGCCTTTATTAAATGAAACTTTTTTAATATTGGATGATTTTCTGATAAAGATTCTTATTTGGTTCTATAGAGTTTTGTCGAATGGCGGCCACATACCTCCTGTCGATAACATAAACAGCATTTAATGCCCGTGTAGTAAAATCGTTGTATGACAAGCAACACGGTCGGCAATATTTCGTTGGTGGCGTTTTGACTTGTGAAAATTATTAACTGGTTGTACGGTACGGTCATAAACGGAAAACCAGCAGAGTCGCCGGTCGTGGAACCGTACACGACGTTGTTTTAATAAATAAAAACCCATGAATATTTATATTTATTAAAAATTATTTACACGCTCTTTAATAAGTTATGCGGCGGGACGTCCTGCAGACAAGGGAATAAATGTCTGAACAAATATTTTTAGTGCTTTCTGTATGTTTGCGTCTTAAGTACCTTGTTGAGAATCTTCTTACTCTCGTTAAAACCTCAAATGTCCAATCCATCGGCATTTTTCTCGCCATTGATAGGGCAATTTAAAAGAGCGTTTTAGAACAATTAACATCTGCCCAAAATTAATTTTAATAAACTTCATCTGCCTGAAGGTAAATCAAGCTTATGCGGTACTTCTTTTGTATTAATGTACATCCAGGACAATTTTTTATTTATGATACGGATAAATACGTGCGGTAGTCGTTTGGAACTTCGCCGCTATTCGCTAATTAAAATTTATCGACATCCGTTCCCGAATTAACCCCTTTTTCACTTCAAAAAGAGAAGATTTGCTAAATTCGGATTTGATATACATTTACGCGCACCCGGGGGCTTCTTATAAACCATTGCGTGCTGCTTTTTATTCGTCCCAATCGGGGCTTCGACCATAAAGACGAGGAACTAGCAAATCCAATTTTCTAAAAAAATGTATGTTTATATGTAGGGTTCGATTGGGAGAAGGAAGCAAGCTTGGGGAATGGAGTACTTTCACACACTTTGAAAGAGGGCCGCGGGGTGTCTGGTCCGACAGAAGACCGAATGATCGAGCAATTCTTCAGATCGTCGATGAAGACGTGTCCATCACGACACGAACTATCATCAAAGAGTCATTTAACAAATAATGGCCTCGGCTTAAAATATCCGAATTATTTTTCATAAATACTTCCACGAATTCAAGTCGAATACAAATGAAGAACAGTACAAATCTTGACATAAAGACGCGGTTGGTGGTAGATTCTTTGGCTCGCCCGGTGTATGCATGATTAATGCTGTTCGGCTTTAATTACACTTTGTTTTGATTATAAGCAATGTTTCACGTGTCGTCACTCGAAGAATTTTAAATAAAACGGTTAAAAAACAGGCCCGCGGGAGATCGCGCAGCAGAAGTCGGACGTCATGCCATCAGTATCGCGAAAAATGGCTATTTTTATGGATTATCCACGGGAGGCTGCCGCGGGCCGGTAACTTGTCCATTAAATGTGCCCCAACTTAGTACAATGTAACCGTAACAATAGTAGAAGTTTAAGCATTCCCACCTGTTTCGCCCTAAACACCACCGTTGTTATACATATTACATCCCAACTATAATGGCTTCGCAAACTAGTTAGCGTGGAACACATTTCGCGGACGGTGTTCTAGATTTAACTTCATTAAATATATAGAGTGGAACGTCACAAGGTTTTAGGGTTGAATAGATCGTTTATGACCAATAATCAAACGATAAATCGAACTATGAGGAATTTTAGAAGAATGTTATCTCACAAACATGCGATTCAAGAAATCGTCTGCTCCTTCATCGAATCTGATTTCCTGCGACATTGTGGCCACGTTTGAAAAAGGGTTAAAATGATAAGGTTTATAGATGAGATTCGTTGAATGCTACTTTTTATTCCACGCTATATACAGTGTCCTAACTGTGTTTATATTTCTTTTACTTTTAGCATGAGATTAAAAAAAAATCACTTTCTTGGTAGTCTCATGTTATTCCACCTGATAAATTCATAAATCATTTTCGTAATAAAAATAAATAAGTTTTTTTAAAGTACTTTCCTTCCTTGTGCGTCTTCTTTCAGTATAGTATTTTTTAGTCGGTTCGAAAGTAGAACTGCAAGAAATTTCCTTGTATTTGCTTGTATGTCCGGGTGATTTTTTTGCCTGATATCAGCAGAATGAATAATAATTCCAACGAATAATCATATCCTCCTCTGCGGTTAAATCGAGTAGAGTAAAAGCCAAATTTGTCTTCTGTTCCCCACTTCAACGAACGCGCCTTTGCTGTGGAGCGGACGAGGCACCAGGTGAAATTACATATGAAAATACGACTAAAAAAGAGTGTTTTCCTGCAGAAAAAAAAACATTTTCCAGCGGGATGGAATGAAGTCTATAAATCCGACAGAAGCGACGCAATTTGTCCCCCCTGCGTAATTTGGAAGCTTCATTCAGATAGAAGGGGGATAAGATTAAGAAAAGCTGCGTCGAGTAGTTTTCTTTTCAAAAGGGATTTTTTTAGAAAACGTTACATTATTTTGTAACACCAGAATCCTAACTTTTACTTGATACATTTCGTGCATCAAAAAAATTTAAACCCAAAAACTATAAGAACCCTAGCGAAGTATCACCTCCCCTACCTACTTATACTGAGCTGATTTATTTATTTACATCGCCTTCTTTTGGCTTTTTATTTATTGAAATCGCCCTAAAAGTATCATTTGCATGCGAATCCGGCAACGAAATATGGGTCAGTTTGCCTTATCGGCGCCCACCATAGCCCCCCGAATATGAATCAATCATGTTATCGATTTTACACACACGGCATAGGAAATTGAATTTCACCCCTTCCATATTTCGCCCCGAGCCAATCTACTCTGGGGCACATATCGAGACATGTTTCTAATGGAAGAAGCACAATATTTTGCTTTGTTGTATAAATACGATCGGCCTAGGAGCGATGTCAATGCCTGGTGGCATAAGCTAAATAACTGGTTTAGCAGAATTAAATTACCGCTTGCTGACCGCTTGTTGATAAATGCCTTTCTGCCTCTAACGCAATCAATATTCCCTATGCCAACACAATTTGAAACCACGAGTTTACCTCGTAATGCGAAATTTAATTTATTGCTCATGAGTATTGGCAGATGAACTTGGGAAACAAGATGAAGAGTGGCAACGTTGCCTGGGACACTAACCTGATGAACCCCATAGCCAGAAAACTCATAATCTCCGGTTTAGGTCCATTATACACCAACCCAGGGTTATAACTTCAAAGATAAAAAAATTAAACATAACGCATTACATTACATTTTACAGATTTCCACAGCCACCAACCCTGTACATCTCCCTCTATATACCGTAGATTTTCAACTTATACCACCGAGGCAATTCATAATTCCGATGTCTGGGGCGCCCGTGAAATATTTAATGGCGGCCCATAAGAGTACAATATTTTACCGATATTTTTTCACTCTCGGGAATATTATGTGGGAGGCAATTTTTTAAATTTCTTTTTAAGGATGATACATCAAACCTCTATATCCGGCGTCGCGTCGGCACTATATTTGCGCAAACGCTGTCGAATGAAAATTTAAAGGAATCGCTGTCGGGGTGCTGATTGGAATTGATGTCTCCTTTAAATGTTAAGGTTTTAGGCTAAAAAATATCAGGCAGGTCTAGAAATACAGGCCGATTCGAAGGTTCAAGATCTTCAGGTTAGTCGACTTCCAGAGAGGTATAAAAACTAGCATCCCTTATCATTAAACGAAATTTTTCTAAAATTTCCTAAAGTGCATGTTTTGCAACTTTTCAAGCCATAGGAATCATTCTTTAGGGTCTCTCTGGCAAAATTGAGATGCCATCGTGGTCAGATGTGGCACAATACTGATCCGAGTAAGTATATAAATTAATTTCATCAGCAGCTGTGGACGGATTTAATCGGGACCAGATTCCCAGATAAGATTTAAGTGACATGATAACAGATACGACGTCACGCCCGCATGGTTTCGACGGGCGCCAAAGTGCGCCCGACTGGAAACCGGGTCCCCCTTTAATAATTATTTCTGACACATCCATATTTAGTAATAATGGGGGATTGTTGTGTCGTTCGGTCACTGTTTATGAAAATTCGTGTGATATTTTGACGGGGTCTTCCAGTGTGGTAGGTAAGCTCTTCACTCCTCATCAAGGGTAAAAATTTAATAAGCATTTACTCGAGAGGAGAGGAAAATTAAAATTATTTTTTCGGAGCCTCATCTGTCGTCGAATTTATCAGTGGAATGGGGCAACAGGCGGAGGGAATCAAGGGCGCATAAATCGTTTATTAAAAATGAACAGAGGCCAAAGAAACAAAGCTGGCACGAGGGCCAGTTTTTAAGAGATTCTATTATTGCCGCGCGAGGAGCGAGCTCGGCTTTTTAATAAAATATTTTTTGCTTCCGGCTGAGATTCTCTCTCTGATGCGAAAAGAACGAATCCGGGAATGATAATCCGGAGAACCTCCGCCTTTGAGAATGGAAAAAGAAGAGTATCAATTTTCTACGTTTGCATTATGCATGTGCCATGCGAAAAAAAATTAAAACCAACAACGAACGAGAAGACTGCGCCTTCAATTCTTGGTTCTAAAGACCTTAATATTTGATCAAAATGATTATGCTTTTAGTCCAAAAGTACTTCTTTTCAAGGCAAATTGAAGACACATGTTCGAATCGCCATCGGCCCCGGCATATGTCAAAACTATACGCAAGAACTGAAAGCGCGTTTATTTGCATTGATCCTAATCTCGAATTGTCCACTGCATGCTTTAAAATCGCACCTATGGAATGCTCTTTTGTTCTCTCATTATTTACTATTCAGAACTTATTTAATACTTATACAGGGTGGATGCTCTAAACATGAACTTTTCCCAAACCTTCATTAGTTCATCAAAAGATCCATCCATTTAGAAATGAAATATTGCGGACACTTCATTTGAACCTCATCCCTATATTTAGGGATGAAAGGATACTAAATCCCTCGACACGTGTACGTGTGTGTATGTTCATTTTGGAAATATCGCGATGAGGCTTTCTCACACATCAATGGCCGGTACAAAAGGGGCCATAAAGAATTAATAAGTGGAAATTATCCAAGCCTTGGAAGCTTCACTGGGGTGCGACACTTTAATACTTTAATTACGGCTTTGATGTGCGTTCAGGTTCGGCTCAGAGGAGGTTTATCAGAACACTATAAAGTTTATGGCCTCTGTGAATCGTGCTCATGTAGCTAACACAATTAACTTTATTAATAATCTGTTACATTTTATTTTGTCCAAGTTCCTTTGGACAGTTCGAAATCGATTCGGAAAATTCGAAAATCAATCAATGGACTGCGATTTTTCACAATTTTTTAATTGGTTGATTGATTCGTTGATAATGGTGAGACTCCTTAATAAATATAGAACTATGAAATTTGTTTGCTCCTATTACGAATATCTTGTTTCTTGTGCTACCACTTAACTGAATTATCTAAAAAAGGATATCGATATGAAAACAAAAAAAAAACTCTACAATCTAACATTTACAAAGGTGCTAGTCACAAGTAGAATGATAATAATTCTACAAAAGCTTCTAAACATTTAAAAAATTTTACAGCCATTTTTTGCGAGCGTACAGCTCACCGATCGACTCACGGTAATGATGCACGATACGAAAGAATACAGGGTGTTTGGTAGACAGTTTAACAACATTTTTTGGGTGACAGCGGAAGTCATCTGAAATAAATTGAACCTAATTTATCTCCATACCAAACTTCACAGTTTTCGAGATGTGATTTTTTTTGTGATTGTTAACAAGTTTCACGAAATTTCAAATTTAGGGTTTAATAATTTTTAATAATAAATTTATTCTGTATTGTGAATTTGTGCCTCTTCTAAACGAGCTATAAAAATTAAAATCCGGGCATAATAGGGATAAAAAAAGAAGTGGTAAGTTAGAAGAAAATGAAGAAATGAGAAAGTTTAAATTATTAAAAATAAAATTTTATTCCAACTAAGATTCGTACAGATCTTCAAATGCGACAATAACTTATTTATTTAGTTCCCTATCTAATGGTGTATTATATGTCACATAAAGTTTACGAAACCTAATAAAATCGGCGTTATTTAAGAAAAAGGACAATAAAAGTGAACAAATAATTTTTTAACATTTGTTAAAGATTTTGTTCAAATTCTATACCTCATTCGAATTTCGACGGTAGTTGCTCGAAGACCTATTTATTTTTTTAATTTTTATTCATTTCATTTCTCCAAATAAAGTTCATCCTCAATATTTGGGCAGGTATCATTGGCAGTACTCTGGAAGGGTCACATTACTTGCCAGACAACAACAATGGAGAATATTACTTTGATTTTGTAATAAATGACTATCCGAAACTTTTATATAGCGTGCAATTTTTAAAAGAAAATAGACCCATAATATTTCAAAATAATGGTTGTCCAGCACACTATTGAAGAATTGTAGAGAGAACTTGAACATTTTCCCTAATTTGTCGATCGATAGGCATGGTCCTATATCATGGCCAGCAAGGTTCCCAAATTTAACTCCTTTAGATTTGGACATCTGAGGACGTGCCAAAGCATTAGTTTACAATGAATCTCGAGAACAGTTACGAAGAAAAATAAATTCTGCATTTCAAAACAACGAGAGAAGAAATGCGGTTTCGAGTAACTACCAGTGAAATTCTAAGAAAGTGTAGAACTTGTGTATGCAATGGTGCAACTTAATTGGAACAAAATCTTTGATAAATGTTAAAACATTATTTATTGATTTTTATTATCCTTTTCCTTAAATAATGCTGAATATATTAGGTTTTCGTAAACTTTATGTGAAATGTGATCCACCATTAGATAAGGCACAAAATATATGTTTTTGCCTCATTTGAAGGTCTGTACGAATCTCAGTTGAAATGAAAGTTTATTTCTAATAAGAATAATCTATATGTATAATAATAAACTATCATTTCTTCATTTTCTTCTAACTTACTACTTCTTTTTTGTCCTTATTATGCTCGGATTTGAATTTTTACGGTTTATTTAAAAGAGGCATACATTCACGTTACAAAAAAAAATGTAGTTCAAGCCACTATTAAAAATAAAATTAGTAAATTCTAAATTTTAAATTTTGTGAAATTTGTGAACTACCACGGAAAAATCGTATCTCGCAACCGCGAGGTTTTGCATAGAAGTAAATTACATTAAATCCGTTGCAAATGGCTTCTCCTATCATCCAAAAAATTTTTTCAAACCGTCTCAAAGTAGCCTGCATACGTATGTGTGTATATGAATTTTAGCTATGAATTCAAGGCTCTGCTTTAGGTTTATTTCATTCAAAAGAGATTCACTTTTGGTATCAAAGTAGTTCCACACTCCAGGCTTTACTAAATAGGCTAGATTCTGGTATTTCCATGTGGGAACGGTCAACTTTGTGGAGGGCCTTTATTTCTCATCAAATTATCTTAACAGCTGATTCAGGATTGGTAAGCACAGTTGGCGCGTCAACGTTTATTTGTTAAATTAAAACGTCCTGCTGATAGAAGCGGGATGGGGTGAGACTGAGACAGCACACTCTTCTAATATACAAGGGACTTCCAAGGTGGTTGAAGAGAAAGACACTCCGCACACAACCCTGAAATTTGATTCGTGAGATTGATTAAGATTTTTAATAGTCCTTAGTATGCAACGACCAGGCTCCGATCGGGGTAGTTTCCATGGGGTCACTCCTTCTTATTATGCTGGCCACTTTTTCTATACTCGCGGCACCGGTTATTTAGACTGGCTTTCAGAGATTTGTGACGTAAATGCTATATAATTGGTAATAAAAGAGTAAAATCCCGAGGTCGGGTTACACCCGTACATGGCGTACTTGACAAATGGTTCTTTTCACACCCCGTCTAAAAAGTTAATGCTCACGCATACCTTTTTCCATTTATAACGTTTAAAATTAATGAAGTAATCTGTTTAAGGAACATTAGTTTTATGGCTATTAAGAGAGAAAGAGAGAGAGCGGCTTAACTCTGGTGTTTTACGACGATCAGGGATGGATCATTTGGTTTTGGTAACGGTGAACCGAGATAATGGTCCTGCTTTGTGTCAGTCTTAAATTTCGGCTTGAGTTTCGGCTCGTCCCCGTTTTATTAGGTGTGTCACAGTATTGCATTTTAAATCTCCGTTTGTTCTTAATTCTTCACATATTTTTCATCTTCATTAGGTAAACAAAAAGGTAATTATTCTAAGAAAAGTAACTAAATGTATACATATATGCACTCCTCCTCTCCCACATTTGGAAATTCCAGAAAAATTTCAACATTTTTGAAGTATCACTTTTCGGTCTATAAGCGATTGATCCAGATTCTATATCTACATATGTACATATGTATATAGGGTTATTCACCCAACACGCTCATTAAAAGTTTACTAGGGTCTAAAAGTGATACGAATTTGAAAATTTGAAGTAAAGCTAATTTCGACGTGTATTATTTAAAAACATATATTTCCAATTCCCTGTCACTTCCGGTTTAACTGAAAATACCTGTCAACTTGCTTATTTCAAATGAGAAAATAAACAATAATAATTATTATTTATTTCATTATTTATTTTTTCATAGCCAGATACGTGAAGGGTAAAAATTTAGCACATGGATATGTACTACTAATTTCACATAAAACTTAATTATTTCGAAAATGGTTTGGAATAGGTATACGTAAACTCTGATACAGTTCGATAGAAAATTATATTGTCTACTTGATACTGCTTAAAGTTATAGAGTATCCCATTAAAAAAATAGTCTCTTGCAACTTCAAAAGTGTGAATTTTACGAGCTGTATTTTGAGCACCCCGTATAATACTAAGCCATATAAATAGCAAATGTGTAAACTTAAGACTATGTATTGACATTTTACAAAGTATGAAGATTATATTATATCTTTAATAACTGCGGATGCAATTTTAAAATGGATCGTTATGAAGGCACGTTTTCAATTTAAGGTCAAATATTTTAAAAACGGTAAAAGCCAAGTATAGGACATTATACAGAAAATGTGTTTCAAATATTACATAGAATCTAAAAATAAAATAATGTACTGGGGGTCCCATTTAAAATAAGCAATTGACAGCTATTTCTGGTTAAACTGAAAGTGACAGGAAGTTGACAATATTAAAAAAAATATATACGTCGAAGTTAACTTCACTCCAAATTTTCAAGTTGGTATCACGTTTAGATCCTACTAAATTTTTATTGAACGGATTGAGTGAATAATCCTATATGGTATATCACCACTGATGTGGAGTTTTGGAAATTTATTCTAACAAAAATTTTGAAACACATGAAGTGCTGTTCTTCACTGAACGATAGATTTGTTTTATATGTACTCGTTTGTATACACTCTGAACACTTAAACTTGGATCTTGGTATTAAAATTCATGCACCTTTACCATAAATGCACGAAACATCAAAAATAAATGACTTAAAATTAAACCATGATTGCTGATTATTGCTTGAACAAACTCTCCACTTGGGTGTTTATTGAATTAACTTTCCCTCAACATTTCCGACAGTTCACGCGAGATTTTCACCCAAACACCTTATTAACCGTGCTTGACAATCGGATCATGCAAATGTGAACGGCAAGTGAAACATATTCAAGACCACCTCCGTGCTTTAAGTTCAAGGAAGAATGGCGTGCAGTAAAAAAATTGCAGCATTCCTCGAGTAAACACGTAATAAAGCTAGAGAAGGCGAGTCAATCAAGGCGCCCCCTCTGAAAAATTATCTCAGCTTCTCTCTTAGAAAATTTGTCGTTCCCCCCCATAGTAGGGAAACACCGTATTATCGCGTCGAATCTAAGGTTGCAATTTGTTTCTTTTGGATAATTTAAGGGTGCTTCATGTATGGGGAAGCCTAGATGGGTGGCCCAAGACGCACGATTGTCATCTGCATCGCGGAATAACGAATGAAAGGGACACGTAACAAAGAGCTGCCCATTAGTTCTTTTGTGCTGCCTCGGGATCGTGTCAGGAATTAAAAATTACGTTTATTGTCCGAGGCGGTGTTTCGTCTTTTTGGACACCTGTTCTGATGAATGAATAGCCGGAATTAACTTGTTTTTGCGCTATTATTAACATAACTCACAGACGACAATAACCCTCTGTGCAAACAAAAACCTTTTACTAAAGAACTACTCACTGGGTTTTGAGAGAGGTTTGACGAAGCGACACCCCGTGCGCTTATTGCTTTTAACGCGAAAGGGATGAAAAGGGCCCATTTTAATAAATTATAAATAAGGGAGTTAAACATAAATCACCTGCTGCCTTAATATTAGATGGCGCGTTCGGATACTCACGCGTTTGCTGCTAATATGTATTACTCAAAATTATGCAGGGTGGGATTTGAGGGAAATAAGAAATTTGACTGTTTTTATATATGTTGACTGATTTAACGAAATTTTCGAAAAAATACACTTTTTAGAGATCGAGGTGTTTTTCCCTTTATTAATGTTTTCAGAAAATCTGCTGAATCGTTTTTTAGAGTTTTGAAGTTTCAAGGTTAGTAACAAAATTCGCTCGGTATGTTTTATTGGTATCTTGTGTCTTGTTGAATTAGTACACGAATTCGCACTTCTATGCCACCTATGGTATACCATTTCAAAAGGTTTTAGGGGAAAAATTCTAGAAAAGATCCCAACTCATATTTTTAAAACCCCATGTATTCTTTAACCGATTTTCGAGCCTTTGGTAACGTAACCACTAACATGTAAAATAGTACATATCGCCGAGTTGTTGCTGGACTGATTACATGGTTCAAGCAACGGACGCCTGAAGGGAGCCGCAGAAAATTGTGAGAAAGATACGGCCTGATTAGGATTCAGAAGACATTAGTGCTCCACCCGGGGCGGAATACAATAATCCGGAGTAATTTCGTCGGATGCCAGCGAGTTCCCCAAACGAGGGGGGCTAATTTCGGCTTTGACGCGAAGTCATCGTTTCCCAATTAATTGTTTTATCCCCCCGTCGATGAGCAACAACAAAGCAACGAAAGAAAACGCATTTCGATCGGCCGATTCCTATTAGTTTCGGAAACCCTTTTAACCGTAAAACTAGATCTTGAATACCTTAATTGGTGTTGCGTAAACCGGACGTTGCGGCTTTACGGATTTTTGTTTCGGAAATTGACGCTTTTGATGCGCATATTTTGCAGTCCTCTAATTATAATGCAAATGAGAGGTACTTATTAAGATGTCGCGGTACCGCTCAGACAATGTACGATCCCCATTGTTTCCTGGTTAATTGTTTCTTTTGAGCGGCCGTTTCTTGCACGGACAATAGCGTCCTGTCAAAGGGGTACTAAAAAGGAACGACTCGTGATTTAGGCTTAGCGTGTGCGCCTACAAAGAGCGTTTAATTAATTTTGACGTGCCTCGGGTAAGAAACAACCGCGACCAATGGCTGTCTATTAAGCTCTGTTAATGAATGTTAAGTAAAAAATGCTTTTAGATGCATTAAAAAGGCAACTGGACCATACCAGAAATTCCCTATTCTTAAGGAACTTAATTTCTCAATACCAGCTTCATTAACTTTGTTAATTAAAATGCTTACACGTTAGGAGGAAATTAAGCAATAAAGCGATCAACTGGAAACGGGTTTAAAAGCATTGCTCATTTAAATGTTTTTTCGCGTTTGAACATACTTGAAATTCCACAAATCTTCCTCGAGGAACAGTCGTTTACAAAGAGTAAAGAGGTTTATAGATATAAACAGAAAGTATTGCGCACTATCTTTGATGAGATTATAATGTTGTATAATATAATGTTTCCTATCTGGATTTCCACGACATTTCCTTTGAAAGAGACTTTATTCGGTGTAATCTTGCGTAAGCACTGTGGAAGGGACTCGCTAAGAGGATACCTACTCAAGAGCTAATAGAAATCTAATTGATTCATTAACTCTATGCTGCGTTGAAATTAAGTTTCCTTTAGGGAGCAGAAAATCTAATTTCCCTCTATTTCCACAGGGTGATCTCGGTTGGTGAGATAAAAAGTCAGAAAACACGTACATTTTTATTATATCTAGAAAGTCGTTTTCTAAATTCAATTAACCCACTTGAAAGCTGACACTTTCAACGAATAGGCAAGGTTCAAATTAGTTGAAAACGGCGTATCACCCCAAGGGTGTCTATGTCACAAATTAAAACACCTACAATTTTTTTTCTCGAAACTCGTTGAATTTGCAGGAAAACTAACTTTACGAATGCACGGACAAGGTTCATATTAGTCGAAAACGAGGTTTCTCGTTAGTAGTTTCTATTAATTTTTAATATGTCATGCCTTGTGTTTTGTATGAAAATTTCTGAAATAGAGCCCAAACAAAAACAAAACAGAACTGGAATGGAGTAATTGGAATACGAACTCAATGGACCTATCTCTGAAAATAATAAGGTTCGAATACCGTTTATGATTCCTTATTTCAGGAACTAAAAGAGATTGGTTTGTGGCAGGTTTATAGAGCTCATCGAAACGATAAATTTAAAATGTTTTTAAGGCATTTGCTTGAAATTTGAAAAGTGACAAAAAGTAGGAAAATGCATTGAAAGTAGGAAAACGCGCGAAAATGTGCTGACTACTGATGGTGGAAGTAATTCTTTTTTAACATATTTTTATCAATTGCTCGACAGCATTTTTCCCTGTGAACCCGAGGATCAAGAACTGCCTAGGGCTGCTATGGCGGAAGCTGAAAAGCAAATTAGCGCCCTGTTGCCTACAAAAGCTTAATAACACATAGCTACAGTAATCTTTTGTGTCCCAGCCAGCGACGAGTGTTATTTTAAAGCAAAAGCCATCTGCAGCGACACGCACCCCAATTTGACTTTCTTTGTTCGCAATGTTTCGCTTTGTGTGTTTTCATTATTGCACCCTCATGACATTCGACCACATACGTAATTTTATGCGCACACTGCATAGCTGTCATATATCTCTGTAGAATTGGTCGTCTAAGTCGACTTTTTATCATCGATTTGTCATAGCTGTCGACGACCGGAATGCGTAATTTTATAATAATAATGTGCAGTTCAGACGCGCCTCTGAGCTATAATAAATTCCGTTATACTGGGAATTTCTAGACATGAGTATGTCAACAACGTTCCTAGACGTGTATGAGTAATTTAAGTGATTTAATGTGAGTAATAAATTACTGAATTACTAAGAAATTTCGGGAAAATATTCTTGGAATTTGGCCGTGTTGCAAGGCTTTAATTTACGTGACTCTCCCTTCTTTATTTCCTCCCCTTGCACCCATCGCAATAAAAAATTTCTGTGGTAATCCGAGCAGCCACGTTCCAAAATATTGAAACCTTATCACAATAACCAATAAATAACGGAAGTAATTATTTTTTTACTTGTTTCCGTGAATTATTGCCGGGGGCTGACGATATTGGCCGCAGAAAATGGCCCTTTTTGCGGCGATAGATTCTATTTCGGATTAGAACTGTAATATTTATTTCTGTCATTCTTCTTCCTCGCTTCCGCTTTCGATTTATCTACCCTGTTCTATTGTGGGCTTTTGATTAGTTTTTTCTCTCATGTACAACTTTCCAGACTGTTATTTCACCGAGACGGAACTAATTCAAGTCCGCATGTATTGAGACATATTAGCCAGGCGAACTCGTATAAACATCAAGTCGAGCTCTTGCTAACTAACTTTAATGAAAACTTCTCTGTTTCTTTTGTTAATTAAACTTTCACGGTAAAGTTTACTGAAAACGCTAAATTAACTATGATTCCTATCCTCTCAATAATCTGATGTCAGTTTGCACCTGGGAAACACCATCATCATTGCGCCCCCCTGGGGCGATTTTTTTCCACAAAATCCCCGTGAAACAGGCTCAAGACTCGCCCCTCAAATGAGACAAACATCTGCCAAACGCACAAGGGTTGCGGTCCCACCCAGAGGGCGCAACGTTACTCTCCTACCTGTCACATCTTTATAATAGAACCAGGATGATAATTAAGTGTGAATTTACAATGGTGTCTTTTACATGCCGCCTCTGAAATTAAAAGCCTTTTTGTGCCTTTGTGTTATAAAAAAAAATTTGAAAGGACAATAACAGTTGGTAGACTTAATACATTGGTAAAAACGCACTCACTATAAATGAGCTTCTAGTTTAGGGTGAACTATCGCCGAAAAAGGGAATGTTTTGGGGTGAGTGGCAAATTTTGTACTTATATTTTGATAAGAAAGCAATTTTTCATAATAATTTTGTATTTTAAAAATATTCTACGTAAGGTTGTAATAATCTACATTGTCTACAAATTTCGGGGCTGTACTTATATTTCAGTTTGGATAGTACATTTGCAGCTCGCCATTAAACATTTCTTACTATTCGCGTAGTGATGATGCGTATGTAATAATAGGCCTAAATTTTAATAAAATAATGATGGATATGGTTAAAAACTTACTCCGATTCCACTCAAAACTGCCTATAGACTTCTAATTCCATCCAGCTAGTGTTTTCTATATCTAGAAGAAATTTGGTAAGATCCTCGACGAAAGTTTTATGCATGCGACACTTCAAGTTTTGTTTTCGCGATATCTAGTAGAAATGGAGCACGAATACACCGGAACTTCCGAGAAGAACACTCGAAACACTTCATTCCTATATTTTAATAACGTTGGATACTTTTTCCGATATGAAACTGCGATTTACACGAAAAACTGGCGACAAAAATCATAGTGTTTGTCTGAAATGACTGTAGGTCAGAAACAATTGAATGTCAAAGCTACTAGATGCCTATTAGATGCATTTATTCTTGAGGGAACTACGGGGGTACGTGCAAGTTTTGAGCTTCAAGAGAATACCTAACCTCAAATATGAAACATCAGGTTTTAGAGAAAACTGGAGGCTTCACAGTATCCTTAACAGGAAAGCCACAAAATGACCTCACAATGATTTTCGATTGGTTTTTTGATTGGTGAGTTTAATAAAGCATTTTAGATAAAAACTTGTAGGGATACACAGTGGTTTCAAACTTCGTCCGTTCGTCAAATCCAGATCTTGGAATACATAACTGCGTGTTCAAAGCTGTTCTACTCTCCTGAAGCTGGGCAATTTGGCCTCAGCAGCAGTTGCCATTAAAAGCTCTTCGAGTAGCTAAAACGACACAGGCATTATCTTTTGAAGTATACGCTAAAGGCGACTTTTGAAAGGCGATTTTTTCGCTTTCGAGGCCGCTGAACGTTAATGCACGAAACGCATTACTTATCGTCGGTTTTTCACTTTATGGGACAAGCGGCGATAGAATGAAGTCATCGTCTTTTGTCACGTAAAGCCGTAAAACGATGGGTACTCAGCTTTATCTTGCAGCAAGCGGCTTTTTTGGCTTGATTTGCGATTTGCGGCCTAATGTATTCCTTAAACTTTTAGCGTTTTTCTCAAGGATTTTTATATTGCTAAATGGGCAAAGGAAAATAACTACAGTTAAAGGGCACTCACATGATTGTTTATCTATATATAGGGCATTTCAAATATAACCCTCATCATTGCGATCTCGAAAACTACATGTAGCGCGCCTGTGAAATGAAGAAATGAGTCATCACGGCAAGTCCCACAAAAAAGGCAACAAAAAATGTCTTGAGATCTGATAAATCATCTAGTAGTTCAACACATTGAAAATGATAAAATATCTTATTATTCCTAAATTTCAATGTGCGTTTCATATACATTTTCTTTAATGGAGGGCCCTAACAAATTTCGAACCACTGTTATCGCTTGCATATTTATCTCCGACCCATTTTTGACCTAGAGGAGATACGAAGAAGTTTAAATGGGGGCAAAATTACGTAATTTAGCGCTTGATCAAATGCCGTTTTCAAACTTTAAATTTTCCGAGTATTTCTGAAGATATCCGAAAAAAATTAAAAATTAGAGATTTCGTTTTAATTTTTTTATCGTTATTTGATAAGGAAGTTTAAAACCACAAGCACATTTTCATTGCCACTTTTTCTCAGCTTCGCGATGACTTTCTAGATTTGCCATTTAACTATTTTTCTATCGAAAAATTTAATGTGGCGCTCATGAGAAAAATAAAGTTGATGATGGTAGTCGAAAAACGAAATTTCGAATAGACATCGGAAAACGTCATTGCATAGCAGAAGAAAAGTGGTAATGAAAATGTGCTTGTGGTTTTGGGGTGCGTTATTAAACAATGCTAAAAAAATAAAAACAAAATCTCTAGTTTTTAGTTTTTTTTGGCTATGTTTGGAAGTATTCGGAAAATTCAAATGTTAAAAACGGTATTTGGTCAAGCGCTAAATTACGTAATTTTGCTTCTATTTAAACTTTTTCGAATCTCCTCTACTTTCCGAGATCCCAATGATAAGGGTCGAATTTGAAACATCCTGTATATACGTTTGTAAATATCACGTAGACATCATGGTGTTCAATCTAGGCAGACTACCATATACCTCTTCGGAAAAATTGCTCAAGTGCTCGGTATTTTCTCTAAGTTATTAAAAAGTGTATCGAACAGTAGTGGTAATTAAAGCCAGTGGGAGGAACTAGCAATTTATCGCGGACATTAACTTCGGTGTAACGCGGCATCAGCTAGATAAAATCTCAGGCCAACTTCGACGATTCGATATATCGTTGTCCATACACCGCCGGACAATTTAGCGGAATTTATAGTCGACGAGGCAATTAACAGTTATCTTGTATTTTGCAGTCGGACAAAGTCGAATTCAATTATGTCCTCCACAACAACTGGTCGCAATTAGTCTCGTAAGTAACACGGATGCACAGAACCACCGCCGATGCTGATTATGGCCGTAGTTTATGGTCACCATCGATCACGGTCAATTAACCGTATTAGCGCCAAATCGTTTCATTACTGTCCTGGGTAAGTTTTTGTATTTTTGTTCGACTACGCATCAGCAGAAATAATAATCAGCAACTAAGCCGGGTTCGGTGGCAATTTTGCGGGGATAAATCTCCTCTCGAATGAGCTCAATTAATAAAATTTATGTGTCCGCCGCATGTGGGGCCATAAATCCCACTAAAAAAGGAATATCGTACGGCCAAAGAACCAAATTTACATTTCATATGCGAGGACCACTGTTTTTTTAAGCGTCGATTTGTCAACGTCCAATTCAGCGCATCGAGTAGTATGGCGCTGGTGTTTAATTAGTATAAACCGGTAGTCTGCTTAAAAGTAGTAAATAATACTTAAAGACTGACTCCAAAAGAGAGAAACAGCGAGTGGATACATTTTAGTGCGTATTATTTTAAAGATAAATTATGGCCGTGGTAAAATACCTTGTCGACACAAGAGTTTTGGGCCGGAATGTCGAAAACGTTTGTTAGTCCAGGTGGTCGCTCGTTTTTCAAATTCTTTCGCGTTACAAAAATGCCTCTGCGCTGCCGTTTGTTAAAGGATTTTTTTTTCGGAACGCGTTATCTCTACAAAAATCATCCTGTTTAATTCGGGTTGAAAATTTCTCTTCATGTGTAAGAATGTGGTTTTAAACATTCACGACGCAGCTGCCTAAATTAATGTTTTAGAACTTGAACCAGGAGACCCAAATTAGTTCCAAAGTTGACGCAAAACTCTGAGCTTATTCCCATTCCAAATATAAAATTGATGGCAGAATGAACTCCTTGCATCATTTGTTACATAACATTATTTCGCAATACCTGGTCAGCTGCTCCCACTAGTATTCACGTCTCTCTCCCTCTCGGTCACCAACACATTATTGCATCATCACCATCTTTTTTTACATATAAAACCCTGAATGTAACACTCGCATTTTTCCCTTTAATCGTCCCCATCAAGTATCCAAATTTGGCATTATTTTACTGATCAAACGCATTTTTCTTTTCATCTTTTTCAACAGTCGCGTCACCTATCTGGGAACGCCTTTGCCTAATTTGCCAAAAAGGGCGTACAAATCTGTAAAAGCAGTGCTACATCCACTTCTTCTACATTATCGTATTGGCTTGGACTTATCGAGAATCCCTATTTTTCTTCTGAATAAATTCAAATACCTATAAAGCCCTTGATTGGCTATAAAATCGAGCAACTTTACACACTAATAAGATCCTGAAGTTCGTTATCACTGCGATTTCAGATCTGCTTCTTTACCTTCAGGATTAATGATAACTTCAATTGTCGAGTATTTAAAGTACAGAAGCGTATCAGGTTAGTTTAGCTTAGACAAAAACCGATTTTCGATATCGTAAGAATGGCCGATTGATGTTCCCTGAAAGGCAATTTATGGTGGTCAGCCATCGGAATGGGAAAGCGAACAATTAAATAATTCCTGCTAAGCGGCGAAATTCCTTTCTTGTTCTTTGTCCCAACGTTTCTGTTTTTTCAAAGGGCCGAGTCACCGAAAAAGTCCGCGGCTGACTGAAATGCCTGCCGTGCTTTTCAATGAGGACGAATCCGACCTCGAAAGAATGTGTGAACGTTTCGGGGAAGTAAATACCTCTCTCAAACAACCTTAATTTGGTTTTTAGGTCCCCCCCAACAATTTTGAATTTTTTGTCAACATTCACGACTCAAAAATCCACATTCATACGTAAGGATTTCACTTAATCAAACTTTCAGCCTTTTATTGCCCAGTTCCATTGATTCGGGCGAGTTACTTGAATGGTTTAGTAGAGTGGATTGGCAAATAAAAGTCCAATATATCTAGTTCCTCAGGATCAAGCGGGATAAAGGGAGAAAGCAATAATCAATGGTTATTCCTCATAAACGTCCAAATACGCTTACAGCTGGTTGGTCCCGGAATTGATGAGGTCTTAACATAATTGAACCGAGGGCCCACCAGCATCAACTCGCTGGGGCATATAACTAACCTAACCCCATAATTTATTATTTCTATAACGATACCCTCATGGTAAATGCACCCCTGGAGTCGCTTCTAATGTATTTAAGAAGTTACTTGCAGTTTTTGCCCTGGTTTCGAATCTGATAAAGCGATTAAACGTGACTTGACAGTTGTTATGGTGCAGTTGACACGATACTTTCTTGCAAAATCATTTCGTGTACTGTTGCATGGGGAATTCCACGAATACAATGCGAAGTAACATGACTTATAGAAGTAAATAGAAATAGATGAATCCATTATAGAAGAGTGCACAATAGCATTGTTAAGTTATTTTTAATTCGCTTTTGTTCCTAAAAGTGAAAAAGGAAATCGTTATGGTTTGCTGCGTAAGACTAATTGATATTTCGGTTTAAGTATGAAAAACTTCGAGTGAAGGAATTAATTTACTTGTTAAAATGATGTGGTTGGTTGGGCAGATGATCCCACCCACTTAACCACTCCTGTGCCTGTAGGAGAAGTAGGGGATTGGTTTTGTTGGCTTCTAAACCCATTTTTTAATGCAGGTTTCTAACTCCCGACCCATTTCGTGGCCAACCGACATAACCAAACATTAATCGCTCAGATTTATTACTTACCTACCCATTACTACCGAAATCATGACCAAATTATTTCGTTTTGCCATTTTTACTGCTTTGACTCGGAAATGGAACAACCAATTTTCTAGGAATAAATTGCTTATCGTGTTTCCCATCGGCTTTCCCAAAATAAGCCTCAAATCTCTGGGTTATTTGGAGCCGAATGCGTGACTTAACATTAAATATTTCTTCGTACATTGCCGCAAATTACATGCACTTCGTCAAAGTGTAATTGAATTTAATTAATTGCGAAGGTGTTTTAGACAGTTTTGTCTGTGTTACATCATGTAAATCGTTATATAAAGAGTTTCGAAAGATGAATAAAAGTTAAACATTATTTACAATTGTACGATTCAAATTTAGTTAGAGAAAGGGCACTGATGAAGCGCTGAATTGCTAGTATTGCCAGTTAAGTTTATTCGCCATCCTCACTAAGAAAATCCTTGGAAATTATTACATATGTATATTATACATATACACGAATAGTCCTTCTGAGGCTATCCAAGTGATGTTGCATGTTCTTAAAAACTATAAAATAAGAGCTCAATCAAATTTTTCCTAGAGTGTCATTCAAAGACATGGAAGAGTCAAAAATTACACAGTTTGCCACAAAAAATTGTGAGTCCAAAAAAAAATAGAAAGTGTTCATTGCACTTGAGTTTAGTCTTAATCACATTATCAGTTTTTAGTTTTTCCTGTGGCTGAGGGTTTGAAATTTCAAGACAATGAATATGCTCTTTTTGCGCGATTTTAAATGTGTTTGCAGCAGTATCTGTTTCTGGAAAATTTTCCCAAAAGATTCTCTCTCTGCCTGCGTGTGGCGCTTCTGATCATTACACCCTCAAAACGTTGACGGATTTAGGCTTTAAAGTCTATTTCAAGGCACTGCCTCTTACTTAAGAGCCCCACGATTTATTGAAGGGCCTCTATTTTATGTTTAACATGTGTGAGAACTCTCCTGCGGTAGTTCGCACGTCGTAAATGCTCGGTTTTTGTTGCTTCGTCGACGGTTATACGGCACTTGTCTTAATGGTATTAACATAGTAATAAACCTTTATTTCACTTCCGAAAGAGTCCATTTACAAAATTGTACCTCTTCCATAAATTTGATTCTCAAGCTTTAAAAAAAGGGGGTGCAATCTCTTAATGGCCTTTCGCTGCTGCAGCCTTTGGCGCAGGCAAATTTCACCCACAATAACCTTTCAGGGCCGCATTCGTATATTATCGAAAACTAAAAATGATCAATTTTCACGGGACATTAAAACCATACCCCCTCGGTTTTATTAAGGCGAACGTTGAGGCATGACGGCACCCCAAAATTGGACCATTCAATATATTTGATTGGGTTACGGGCACGCACGCCCATGCCTCACGAGCTAATATAGGAAAGTATGTGCACCATTGATCATGCATGGAATAGGAGAAATGCGGGGGATCTTATTTTATTAAACCGCAAAATTGAGTTACTCACAAACAGTGGCCATGGCGAATTGGTCAGAAGGAGGGGTCCATGTGGTGGTTGGAATAATACCAAACGAATTCGGTTAACGAGTTTGACAAATTGATTTTTGTTTCAGGAATGAAATAATTCCTCCTTTCAGATTTCCTCTCAAAATGGGGTTGTGTACAAATCTTTCTTATTTGCAAGCAATTTCTATTATTGTTTCTGGTAAAATAACAATTTGAAGTATAAACAATGCGATTGAATACTCTAGAAACATTGGTAGGAAAAGAAAATTGAGTTTCCGATATTAAGTGACGGAAAAAATTATCTAATTTTTCTGCATTCAAATGAGAAATTTTATAAACCTGAACATGGAGTTAAACCGTGTTCTACGTGAAATGCTTAAACCCCAACTCATTGCGGACACTGGCGAAATTGAAAGATTGGTGTTTAAAAATCATATTTGGGAATTCTTCAAAAAAACTCCTTCTAAACATGAAAAAATCTTTCGGGTTACATAAAAATTCTGTCATCGTCTCAACTTAATCTGAAACGTTAGAAAAGTTGCAAAAACTTTTTGGGAGTTTAAAGAAATGACTCAGGAAGGTTCTAAAACTCTTCGTAATGTCTAAATTGCCTCAATTCTCTTTTAGGTGTCGGGAAAAATTTCAGAATATTCACACAATAATTCTAATTTTATAAATTCTAAAGCGTGAAATAAACCTATTGGTTCTTTGCCTTCGAATTTCCTGTTCATATCAACTAATTCTTTAAAAACGAATTCCTAATGAGATTGATTCTTGCTTTCATATCCCCATTGGTGACGCATTTTACATGCAACCTACATTTCAACCTTTCCTGCGGAAATATCATACTCTATTTTCACTTATCAATCCGAGCCTAAATCGAGCCTAGCGTGTCAATCCAACATTCACCCCTCCTGGCTGGGGCTAATTCAGGGTCCGCGGCCTCAGGTAATGGAACTGCTCCCCCATAAAGTTCCGTAATCATACAGAAACTCTATAAAAGTAATTGTATATTGCGGTACATGGAATCCAGGCCAATTACTAGCGCTGTGCCGCCGTTATTTTTCTTGAAAACACTGGCTGTGCTCGCTCCTGCCTCAATTTTCTTTGCTTTTCTCAATCATTAGGTCGTTAGTGGGGCATGTATAAAGTTATAAACATGAGAGGTGGGTGGCGCAATCGATATCTGGTTCGTATAAACCAAAATTTCGTTGATCATTAGTCGTCGAACAAGCTATACGTATGGACGAATATAGACTACGAAATTGCATATTCATGTCCCACGGATTAAAGTTTGTTTACCCACCTTAATTAGATTAAAATCCGGATTTGTGTCCGTTTAACCGACGCTTAATGGAAAATGTCCAGCATCCCCCCTAGCATTGAGGACCAGGGGGGAAAGCCGGACAAAGTCAAACAGGACACGGCCATTATCCCTGCTGGTTTAATTTTAATAAGTGGGCAAAAACTTGCTGCTGACATTTCAGGACTTGTGCAATTTTAATGGGAAAAGTCCCAAGTTTAGCCCTTATGTGCGTCTTTTTTAGCTCCGAATAATAAACGGGGAACACGTGGAGAGCGAATGAAAACGCTTTAAAATTAATTGCCTCGAAACAAACTGATAAATCGCTGACATGGCCATTGTTAAATCTAATAACCCGAATGGGTTATTTTATAATTTAAAACGGACAAAATAATCGAGTATATAACAAATAACCCGGGGGTTAAACACAATTGGCCGGAGGCCACTAGAATTCGGCAGGACCACAGATGAATTCGTATGATGAGGTTTGCCAAATATAATTCTAATTCGAAATAAATTGTTTAGTAAAATAGGATGATGCAGTTTGCGGCTTAATGAAGTTCAGTACAATCCATTTACATTGTTTTGTATTAATATTAGGTTTCACAATATATATAAATTCATAACACAATTACCTTTGACCTGAATGATGCTTTAAGAGAAAATCGCAGTCATATACATATGTAGATATAAACCACATTTTTGATATTAAAAAAACACTTTTGTCAAGGCAAATTAGTCAGCCAAAGCCAACAGTGGAAACTGAACTAAATAGCGAAATGGTGCAAATAATACTTTATTACATATTCCATAAACGAAATGTTTGGTGCTCCGCCCTATACGATGACAACGTTTGACTCATCTACTTGCGAAAGGTAAACAAGAAGCAATATCAAACGCAAAGCAAGTAATAGAGCCTTGATGTATCGCAAGGCTACAATGGAAGCTAATGCAAATTTTAATAGGCAAAATAAGGATATTTTTAATACTTGTTATGATGATTTCTAGGTGACTAATCTCAAGGAAACTTAATACCTACTTACTCAAAAGTTCATCTCCCTCCCGTTTGACTCACTAATTCCCCAACGGTTTTATTAATCGGTCAGAAAATTCCAAAAGCCGACGACGCTTTTGCATGATGTTTCAAAGCTCGACCACCCAGAGACCCGGCTTTAAAGGCTTAAAACGAGGACGCCATTTTGTTGGCAACGGCTAAACTTTAATGTCCGTCCGTATTTCATTGAAAAATCCCTTTTCTCCTTAAAAGGTTCATATTGCAGTTTTATTATGGGAAATGCGCATACTTTTGCGAGCCGTCAGAGGCGATCAATCAAGGAATATTGCCGATATCTGTTGCTCTTGCGGATAACAAATTTTATTCATACGTGTTAGCTTTGAGCTCGCTGGACTCTCATACATTTCACGAAATTCCCCCTTGGAAAAACCGTGTCCTGATTATCTCCGGGGACGGCGAAATAACACAACTCGAACCTCGCTGCAGGACAAAAACGTCGGATTCCTGCAGCAAGATAAGATAGGACGACCTCGGACCAGATTACAAGTGCTGCCCTCCGGGATTCTATATTGAATTAAATTTACATAACACCGTGTTTTTTCGGTTTATTAGTACATTTATCTTCGTTTATACATCGGTCTCTTTGTCGGGATTTATACGGTTCGAGTGCGTCCATCGGACTGGATTTACTGCGCCATTGTGTGTGCAAGTGATTAATAACCGAAAGACGGAATTAATATATCGGGTATTCCTGGCAGTAAAAGAGGAAATTAGATTTCCCTTGGCATGCCTGAAATATCGAAATTTCCCTAATAATGTGTGCGAAATACCTTTTCCCAACGCGGAATTTGTTAATTTCGTAGTTTTTTCGACACCCCGTTGGCGCAAATATTCCAACAATTTCGAACTAATTAAAGCTCTATTACATTGTCAAACCAACTCACGTTTCTCACGCACACTCACGCTTAAGGTCATCATAAAAATATGGTTACGATGCCATCTTCTGGAAGTTGCGATCTGCCGCAGGATAGCGAGGTATGTAAATCAGGCTTGAGAAATCACGTCTAAGTAATTTCGTGTGTTTAAAAAGCTACAATGTGGCTCTCGTAAAAACTGATCGGGGAAGTTCTCAAGGATATTTTGATACACACTTCCTTGATACATTTTAGCAGGCAAAAAAGGGCAGAAAGAAAACGCCGCAGGTATGGAGGTAAGAGGGTGGCTTTAATGTATTCCATATGACGCGTATGATATATCATAGAAAAACAGTTTTTAGTTTTTTTCACGTCTCAATAATGACCTTTTCAAAATATATACCTCATACAATATCGGGAACTGGAGGCTTCTAATTACATTCACACTTTGATTTCCCAAACATTTTGATACATTTTTAACCGCCCTCACTCCCTGATTGGTAGTTATTTCTTCAGTCGAGGACATATGGTCGAAATGATATCCTTTCCCATCACCTTCTGGCGAAAATGTGACCCGAATTATCCTAAAAAGCTCTAAATATTTAAGCAATATTTCGAACAACTCTATGGGACTCGAATGTACATACCCAGCCCTCGGGTCCCATCTGGTATGTAATTATCGGGGCTCGTTAATTAACTGGCATGCCTCGCTGTTTGGTATGTAGATGATAAAAGTTTGTCCAGCAACAATAAGTTTGTCTAATTGCTAGTCTGTCTCTGGATTAATTAATCACTGCATATTGATCATCGTCAGAATACACAGAGCTGTGCTAATATACGTAAGATCCGAGTCCCTAATTCGTAATCGCCCCCAAAAACGTAAACGTTAAAGAATGCGAAATCAGGGAAATTATGAGGCCCTTTTTCTAATTTATTTTCGAGCAAATTAAAAAAAAGTCGAGGGCTCCTACCGGGAAATTTATTAAGATTTCGAGCTTTTCAATTTTCCTTTTATGAGCTAACATTCCCGTTGCTGCACGTGTTACATAATGTATTTCCAGCTATTATACTTACAATTTATCGCCCCCGAGGAGAGCGCAATAAGAAAAAGTTCGCCCAAGTTTTACCCGTCGGTTACTTTAAGCAAATATATGGCTTCATTTGCCAGCTGCAAAACCCGAAATTATGGTCCTCGACTTCTGTTTTTGAGGTCTTTCGTATAAGCTTAAATATTGCTCAACCAAAAACCAGAAGACCTGCGTTAATCAAAAGTCATTTGCATCATAATATTGATGATCAATAATTATTAAATGAGAAAACACAGCCAAGCGGGACAAGTCTGCGTGCGTCTACAACATTCAGGTCGGTAGCGAAGTGTTCTTGTTGGCTTAAGAGTCTTTGATCATCTGTTGCAAAGCATGAAGTCAGCTTTAGAACCAGGCGTGACTCAAACTCTTCCTTGCGTGATTGAATTGAAAACTACAGGCGGAATCAGCTAGAATTGCTGACTTTTCAGGGTTTAGATGATTGATTTTGAATAATTGGCAACATGCAAAAATTAAGAGCAAAAGGGGAAAGACGATATCTAAAACTTTTCAGAATCCAGTAGGAATTAAGCCCATAAACAACTCGATACCCGTGCCTGTAAGCGAATATCGGAGAAAAATCTAAGATGTTTTGGGTTCCTCTCATTAACTAACTTTTAGGGAAATATGTATCTTACAATAGAGGAAAGAAAGACGAGCTTGTTATGTCTCTCTTGTCACTAAATTTGTTTGCGTAATATTTCATTTAATCTAACTAATTTCTCTTGCAAGACAACATCTAGACAACATCCTCTGCTCAGTTGTTATACCATCTGTCCTGATCTGAAGATGGATAAATCAATGCAGGGTTTTCAACGTCATAATCCTCAGTCAGGGGCCACTCCCTAATCTCACATGTTATTTTAGTAACCCAGACAGTTGACATTCTTTTTATGGCCTTAATACCCGTACCTCGATCTTAAATCCGATGAGACGTAAATACGTTAATGGACGTCCCGGTTTTTAACAGCTTGTCCCGAAGAGGGAAATTTTAATTTACCTGGAAGGAATTTCTTTTATTAAAATTAACCTTTAGAAATGAATCCCCAAGGCTTAAAGGGAATTTTTGCCTTTATCCCCCCAGAAATCGGGCTAATTTGGGGGAGAGTTATTACGAAGACAGGTGCTTTGCTCTGTACTCTGAAGGGCAGTGGCTAATATAGCTCTTGAGTAGTAGAATTATTATTAAATCTGGACAGGAATTTTTATTACAAACATTTCGTAGTAACAAGAAGAGACAATTCTAGGAAAATGTCGTTGCACCAGAGAGAGAGTGAGAGAGAGAGAGAGAATTTAATGCACAAACACCCACCGGCCTTAATATTCACATACACCTAGTAGTTAGCACTCATACATCACCGGTAATGAGGCCATTAATCCCCGAGATGGATTTTTCAAAATCCCTCCAAAGGCGCGCCGTCCACTCCGTATAGTGTTGATGTCCATAAAAGATTATGAACGGGCATAAATAGAAATAACCATGTTAATGTCCATGTACAAATCCTTTAACGAATATCAGATAAATCATATGCGAGAGGTCCGTGGGTGGGTCTATGCTAATCGGGTTATACAAGGGCTAGTCAAATAAACATTCGTCTTCTTGTCGTGTAAACTTGACATTATCAATCAGGGGTATTCAGTTTTCGAAATATTGATATGCTAATAAACAATATGGAAATTTTGTTCTTGGAATGGGAACAATAGGTGTAATAAGTCTCAGAAGTAAAAGGGCGTAAGCAGTATATTGATCATTAAGGGAACAGCAGGATATTACTAAATTTGGTTTGCCGAAAGGCATCCCTAAGAGCTGCACAACAAACCTATCTAAGCAACACGAATGTTAAGCATCAAATTTGCATCAATAAACAACATAAGAAAATAACTATGTTTACATTATAGTTTTAAAGGGATTTATTAACCTGAGTTAGATTTGTAATGTAATAGAGTTTTGTTTAAATTTCATTAATATACAAAATTGACAATATTGCTCCGAGTCACTATTCCAAGGTAGCGAGCGCTTTCTCTCCATGTTTGCATAAAGAAGAATTTTTGTAAAAATAAATATTCTTGAAATGTGCCTCGGGGATGGCTCAAACTTTGAGACCCTTCTGAATAACTTTCTAAGTTATTCTAAGTTTAAATCAATCTTTTAGCTCTCAAACAATTTAATTCACTCAAATTCTCCACTACCTGGAGAATATATAACGTAAAACATGATTTTGTCTGTGAAAACTCGTATTTTCCATCACTGTGTGGATACCATCTATGTCAACGTCTCGAACGACATCTCGTATACCCATCTATTTCTATTACACACACTTAGATTAAAATGGCAAATGTTTTCCTGTATTGGACCAGCCATTTTCTGATGCAGGGGGTTGATATACAAATTTCGTTGAACTTAATTCTGAAATGTACTTGGGGCCAGTTAAGGGCCTTCAAATAACAGTTGAATGATTGTTTGGCCCTCGCTGCATTGACGCATTTAACTAATTTCCTCCGTTGTCCCAAAATCGATGTCTTTTAATTGGAAGAAAGGAATGCTCGTGACGGCGCCCAACAAAGCAAGCAAACTTCCCTATAGTCGGACATTTTCAATACACTCGATAAGAGGCAAAAATATTTCCTCTGCCTTTACAAATATTTGTCAAATAAAGGGTCCGAAATTTATTCATGGAAGAATTAAAGTAAAATATTGAATTTGGATGATAAATGGGTTTCCCTTCCATTATTCCGGACATAATAACCGATGTCATTCATCCAGGGGAGCTTTGTACGCGGCACGGTGGTTTTTCCCTTTGTAAGGGCGCACTGACATTATTAAAGTTAAATGTCGATCAAAGGGCCGAAATCGGTATCGATACGCCCCTGCACTCCACTCTAATGCTACCTCGATGATTTAACTGCAAAGTTTGCGGGCTTTTCTACATGTACATAATTTTTAAGTACTTTCGAAAGCTCCGCTTCAGCGAGCTTTTGTTTTGCCGCAGTTTTTTCTTCCTGAAAGTTTCCAGGTCTCGAGTTTTATTACACGACGGCATCAAGTCGCTTCTGGCGGGTTTTCTACAAGTTATAACATAGTTTCTTTAGAATGTTCACTTCTTTATGCAGAATTAGGTATATCGGTTTTCATGTTTTAATAGAGAACTTGATATAGCTGAACTCTATTTACTCTTATCCCTCACGATGTAGTTGAAGGATTAAATGAAAGAATTTCCTGATATTTCACTTTAATTGTAAGCGCGAATGTTCATAATTTTGAGTATTATCGAATATCTTGCACTACATTCAATTTTCTTCGCGATATTTTTCTTTAAATTTGGCCTTCCGACATTTATCGATTTGGGCCATTGCGAGGGTTGCTTTCTGAATTTTACTAGAGTCTGAACTTCTAACTACAAATTAGTAGCGGAACACTCGAAATTTTTCGGTCATTTTTATTGAAAATTTAGCGCTTTCAATAATGTGAGAATACTTGACTATACATATATTTAAATGTCGATCTCATACTCACCTCGCTTAAGCGCACACTGGACAATTTTTCAATATTATCACAGGTCTGAAGTTCAAATTTTACGTACGAATCAGTGGCGGAACACCTTCAATTAAACCCTTAAAAATTGTAGAAATTTGCCGTTACTGTAACGTCATAATTTTTCTTGATTATAATACTGGCCTGCTATGCCTCTGGTTATGTAATAGCAGTGGCAAATTTCCTGTATTTAAATACATTTCTTTGTAAAACTACATATCTTTCTAAAGATCAGCGGCTGAACCCCTGTAATTTACCCGTAATGTATTAAACGTAAACGTAAAAATATAACTGTATTTATTTATTATACTATACTTAAATTCCGACTTTCTACATCTCTGATTTTGTACACTTGCATTGGCAATTTCCTTGCGTTACCATAGGCATTAACTTCTATGCAAATGTCAGTAGCGGAACAAATTTAATTAACCCGTAAATCAATTTCCCGATATTAGGAAAAAGTTTTACATTGAAGTGGCAGCATTGCGCTTTTAAATTATCCCCCTGTATTGTGAGTTGCCTACCGCTTTTCTGTGAGACAGGCCTTAATGCTTCAAAGTAACGCCCAAGATAATATATTTTTTGAAAATTCGTTTAAAATTAGACAAGGATTCCGAGTTTTTGGAATATTGGCATCGAAGCGGTATTAGACAGGAAATTTACGGTTTTATCTGACTCTTAAATCATGCTCTGGTTCTTAATTAATGTTTTTATTATACGCAGAGTAACCTATTTTAAAGTGGATTTAAGAAATTTTAAATTACCGCTTTTCTTGATGTTGCATTCTATCATTTTCTTCAATTTATAATATTTAATGTTTGTACAAGGGGTCTGGTTATATTTGAACTTGGTGATGGATTAAAGGTGCAACTCCTCGCTTGCGATTACCGTAAACCATTGACCAAAACAGATCCGTTAAAGGCTGTCAATGCAATCAATTAAAATCGACGGGTAAAAAGCCTAAAGCCGCATATGCCTTACCGGTAATGAGACAGTGAGGCTTAAACTAAAAGAAAAAAGCCTTCGAACGCAATTACTGGCGGTGATTTATGTCCGTACGTCTCTTCGGCCTCTCTTAACATTTAAAAACGCTGTTTAACCTGGTGCCAGCAGGAGGCCCTCATATAGACCCGCGAACGCTCTTTCTCTCTTTTATGACCTTTATCTACACTAAGAGGGTTTATTATATTAGTAATTAAGTTTTGAGTGCTGTAAGTATAATAACAGTTAAAACAACATTGCTATGAATCGAATATGGGTGCATTTTGATGAGGGTGCAAAGCCGAAATATAGCTCGCGTGTATATCATCGGATCAGCGTTTGTTGGAAATGGAATCGTTGAGTTGATGGAATAATACGGTTGCAAATGGGCATATTGCTGCTATGAAATGTTTAACGCTAAATTTGCCAAATTACCATCCTATATAGAGAGCAGGATTCTTTTAAGCTCTATAATGGGAGAGTAAAATCGAATAAATATCACTGAAGCCGCCCCTTTTTCAAATGCAATTTATATTCGCACCTAAGCAACAGATACGGCCACACTATCGGCCGATATTCAACAAGCTGTCCAAGTTTTGATTGATGAACTCAAATAGGGCGAAAAGGGCCGCAAAACTATGCATATTTCCCGCAATAAAATTGCAAAATGTATTTCATATAACCCGTACTGGGACCAAGCGATTTTTCAACGAGATACCCGGTGGACATTAAGGTTTCGCCGCCGACAAAATTGGGTCCTTATTTGGGAGAGATGATAAATCATAGTCTAACTGTTTCAGCGGAAAATGAAAAAAAATCTCAGGGGTCACCTGAGGACATTCATGGCAACGCACGAATAAATGTTTTTAACAGAGTCTCAAAATCGAAAAATTGATATCTGGATCCCATCAGGATTGTAGAAAGTGATCTGGCTACCGAATTTAACTGAACTAAAGAGTTCCAGAGAAGTGTACAGTGTACATCTACTCAGAGATCAATATAGCCTCGAGAGCTTCAGACATTCATATGTGCTATGTTGCCTACCTCCACGGGCAATTTCTAATGGAATTAGCTGCGTTTACATCCAAAGTATTAGCCCATTATGAATCGATGTTATTTGTATCAAAAGAGCGAGATATAGTGAATGACATTTTTTTAATACTGTGTTAGAAAACTCTAGTCTGAGCCTCAATGTCTCAAAGATCAGAAGAAATAGGTAGAGGGACTTATACTTTAGAATTCAGCATCATCATTTTCACTCAGTAAATAGGCAAAAATATACAGGGTGTTCTATTTCAGAAAACTCGACTTGAATTGAATTCTTAATATTTTGGTAAAGGGTCTTTCTTTGAGGCTCGATATCTCAAAAACTGGTTGAGATAGATATAAAAGATCGTTTATTACAGCTCTTTTTCATGATTTCCATTTCCAAAATATGCAAAAACATGGAGGGTGTTCCATTCACAAAAATTACACTTTTCGGTCTCAGAAAGCAACACACACAGATTTCAACAATTCGCCAAACAGCTATTTTTCGAGTCTCAATATCTCATCAACGAGTTAATTAGAGATTCATACAATACAGCTCTTCATCATGGTGGCTACATTCAAAACGTGTGAAAGTACACAATGTATCGTTTGAAAACTGTTATTCACTTCGAAAAGCTCGAAATTTGTTTATAGTACTTCGCGAAATCGAGTTGTATGCGATATTACTTACCTGTGTGAGGAGATTTCGAGTAATAAAACAACTGACCGTCGTATTACTAGAAGTTGTATTATTTATAAAATATATTACACAAGATATCTACACTGTACAGGGTTTCATTGTCAGTTCAACAGCTCAACTAATAAATTACATTTTACACAGGAAGAGGTAAACTCATACGTAGTGTAGCACCAGTCTAACCGAGTATACACATAAATGTACAAAAAAAAGGAACAGTTTATATAATGCACTATATATATTATTTATATAAAGTTACGTTACTGGTATACACATCTAACTATAGGAGTTCGCTTTGCTTGTTTATCGAAGCCAGACCGAATACAACAATGATTGTGCACGCTCTTCGGATCGTCTGACCTCATTGGACCAAATCCCGCAATATCGACTAACAGACAACAACATCAGCTACTGGGAGGATCGCCTTATATATACAAAACTTAGGAAAAAAAGGTTTTTTACACATAAAACTATGACATCACAGACCATACGCGGCAACGTGGCAGCATCCGCGGAAAAATTCGGCTTAAGCCTTGGTAAGCGTTCCTTGTTCCGGTTCGTTTTTCCATATGGAAAATGGAAATTAAAATGTCCAATGCTGATGAAAGCGGATTTGTAGCGTCAGTCGCGAAATGAATGCTTTTTACTCCATGAAAAGCCCTATTTAACTTGGCTTGACGCGTTATTAATTTGAATTTGTTTTTGATTGAATTTCACGTTCCATTAATGTCTTCCGATGAAGTGGTTTTCTCTGTAAAAATGTTCGTAATAATGAAAATTTGTCGTGAGTACACCATCAGGGCTGATCTCGTGTATGTAAAAACTATAGAGCGAAATTAAAAATTCCTCTTTCGATGATTGACTTTGAACGTATCCCCGCTTCGCAGTGAAGTTTTTAATTATTGAACTCGCTAATTTTTGCGCTATAAAGCTCGTGTCCAAGCGACCGTTTTTTTATCCAGGTTTACAGTGTGATTGTCATCGCATTTTAAGAGGCACGAATCCGCTTTCACATAAAAGAACGCTTTCAGGCCTCAACCCATCTACTCATTTCTTTCTCTTTAGCTGGCCGAACAGACTAGTACGAACATGACTTGGCTAAGGTGCATCATTGCTCAACGATTGAACCACACTAGTATCACTGCTACAGTCACTAAGATCACTTCCGAGGAGGTAGCTTTTGAGGCTGAGTTAAAGCGACTCAGCCCTAGTGATTCCTCGTGCGCAGGACTGCTGCTGCGCGACACTTTACTGCGCGTCACTCCCTCTATGTGATTTCCCTCCACTTCAACCACCTGCGTACCACTTGGCCACCCTTCTGTGCTGAATCTCCGGTAACTGCATTGATCTCCGGCATTCCGGATGTACGGTTTCGATATGTTCGGGTAATGCGATTCTTTGTCCGTGCCCTGCAACAATAAAATCACGATTAAGTACATACATGCAAAACTTTCAATATAAAATTTTACATGAAAGGGATGCTGCATTTGTACAATGGAAACAAGACAGGTGACGATATTGCCCTCCCTCCAAACACGAGGGTTTCATTGTACGAGACGGTTCGAATTCATGCTGCAAGCCGGCCCTAATGAATATTTTCTGTACGTGCCTCTGAATAGGAAGTGACGTTAATACGCGTATGATGTACAGGGTTGCGATTTATATTTTCCGTTTCCCCGTGTATTGTCGGTGCTGCGACCCTCCATTGTTGCCATGGCCCGGTTAGACACGGAGAGGGTGTGTGGAGGAATTGGGAATTGGAATCGCACACGTGGGAGGGGTGAATTCATGCCGACTGTTAGAGCTGCTTAGAGGAATTTTGAGTTACGTTTAAGCAGTGGGAAAATATGCCTTAAAGAGAGGCAAAATGCTTGAAAAGTAGAAAAGAAGCTTGAAGTGAGGAATATAGAGGCTGTTAAAAATGCATCATATTGGTCTGGAAAATCAAGGATCAAGGTACAATTTTAAGTTTTTTAAGTGCAGTAACTCAATCAGGTATAGGGAATTTTATACTAAAATTCATCACTATGATCTCTATAGTTTATTTAAATATTGAAAAAATTAGTCATCGCCATAGGCCGTACAAAAAAGGCAGTAAGTAAGTAAGTGTCTGGAAGCCTGATAAACCGTCCAGTGTTTTAATATATTGCAAATATTAAAATATTTCATTAATCAAAAATTTTAATGTACGTTTCATACACAGTTTTTTTTATAGAGGGTCCTATTATATGCTGGTTTTTTATAAGTATTTAATCGAGAATTTATTTAGGCACTTATAGGTCTCCTAAGTAAAATCTATCTTTGTATGCACCTGATATTTTCCGATTATTTCTGAACGTGAGTTATGTAGCCATCTGTAACAGCACAGGCCCATCTGCATCTTTATGTGGTCATCTGTATTTCTTCGCATTTTGTCTTGCCTGTATGTATATTATCCCACATACGGACGCCTGGCGCCATGAACAACCGAAGCCCATTAGGGCCCAGGGATGAGGCATGATATATAACCGCCCTTAAACTAAGAGACATGATCATTCTGCTTCATAATTTTCTACAAGTAGTTATGCTGTTAGTTTGATCCTCATTGTACTTAGTTTAAGTGCAGCAAATAAGTTTTTCTAATAAAAACAGTTTTGGCGAATAAAAAACTATAATCCGTGTGAAGTTTGTGGCAAAATGAAGTGCTGGGATGTTCTTGCAATCGAAGAGAGTGTACATAGCAAAAGTAGGACAAAAGTCAGAAAGTCACCGCTGCCAAAAGATGGAAAGGAAATAGTTTTTTTTCGGTTTTTAGTTATCTAAAAAAAGGAGCAGCAACGATATTTCTAAAATTTGATACAAGTGATTTTGACCAAATCTAACAAATTAGTCTGAATAAGTATAGTTATATATGTATATAGTTGATGTAGTTTTGATTTTGACCATTCAACAACATTTTGAACCACTGTAATCTCAATGCATGTTTATTTCTGACCTATTTTTTGTATGACGTACCGTGATAACTAATTTCTTCAATATTTAAATGAATTGTAGATTTGATTCTGAATACCCAAACATATTATAGGGGTTTTATAAAGCGAAATAAACATGTTCCGAACATTTTGCAAAAGGGCTCTTCTTTGAGACTCAGCAGCTTAAAGGCGAATAGAGATAGGCAATCGAGCTCGCATATTAGTATTCATCACCACACCTTCTAATTTGTAAATATGTAAAAATATACCAGTATAAAGTGTCCCGTTTAAAAAAATTGATTTTTTAGTCTCGAAAAGCAATTCGATCATTTGCGAAGAAACGCTCTTCTTTGAGGCTTAATGCTCAAAAACCAGTACAGATAGGTATAAGAACCTATATAGCTAGAATTCATCATCGTGTTTTCTAGTTTTTAAATATGAAAAAATATATGTATCACTGGATGTTTCAAATGACACATCAATTTAGAAACAAATATAACGCTTGCATCCTCTAGATTACCGAAAACATAATCCAGTTCCTAAAGAGAAATAATGGAACCTTAAACCATGAATAAAAGGGCTTTTCGCTGCTGCATTATGCAGTTTTCCAATCAAAACCCTATTAGCCTGAAACCTATTCCGTGTATACGGAAACCTAAAACCGCGTCTCGTCTGCGTCGCTCCAAAAATTAAATTTTACAATTCAGCTGACAGTTTCAATTTTGCATAAACTGACTTAAAGCCATTTTAGTTGGGTGTCTCGTCTAACCATCATTCCCAAGGGAACCGAACGAAACTGCTGTCTCGCAATTGTTGCGTCAGAGGTGAGGGATTTTGGGCGCGCCTTTGTTTCGCCTTCGGCTCCAATTAGCCCTCAACTTTTGCTTTGTAATATCAATATTGCCTAAGCGTAATTTTAACTTTTAAAAAGTTGCCTTATTGACGTAGAAAACGAACTTCCTGATCGCAAAAGTTTTGTAAAATTGTAAAATTTACTTTGAACTTTCCTGCTGCCAAATGGTTCATCATAGCTCTATTTATTCAACCACAATTAACATTCAGAAAAAGAGATAGAGATAATTGAATCTATCATATGGGAGTTCCAACTTACCGGCAGTAGAGTGAGCTGCGATGTCCAGCAAATGGGTTTGAAGGAGCCTCGCATGGTGGCCTCTTGGAAACTTTGGAATTGATTATCCCAGTCGTAGGAGACGAGTCTGGATTCCAGAGTCATTCCTGCTAATTCCGGAGGAGCCGTTATTCTCACTGGATTCGAGCCACTGCAAGAGAGAAGCCTGAATTAGTAGAATACTGCATTAAGCTCTTATAAAACGTTGTAGCTTTGAAGAGCCGAAATGAATCGAAACAAAACCACCTTGAGGACTCTTATTCGCATCATTCAATTGGGCTCCTCTTTCGTCGAGTGCCTGTTCCTAACCCAAATTGGCTGGCAATTCGTTCCAATTGTCTAATAGAGCCGCTTTATCATTCCGCTCCTAGAAGATAATGCCGTTTCGGAACGTCATCCCGTTAGTCAGTCCTTTTGTTCTTTATTCCATTCCACCAGCCGGTTTAAGTTTCTTAACTTCCATAAATACGTTTCGGAGGGAGTTTCCGTTACGGAATTTATCGCATCGGAAACGAGCGTCAGGACGATGTCAGGGCCCTAAAGTTCCGCTTAATCAGAACGATATAGTGCGGTCGTCTGCAGAAGGACAAATATCCATAATATCCAGCAGAAGAAAATGGGAGAGTCGTTTACCGATTTTGTTCAATTGCGACGAAAGTGGAGAGACAACTTTATCATGAGGTAAGAGGAACATTGGTAGGAGGTCTTGAAGATTTATTTTTGGCCACAATCGTAGCGTACACGTATGTACGGAATACTCAAAATATGAGAACAATTTGTAGGATTACTTGGAAGTTATGGGCAAGGGCCTCGGGCCATAACTGATAAAACTCATAAATCTGTTTGAAGCACAATTTACTGTCAAATTTAAAAAATTGTAACTGCCAAACGAAAGGTTCTTGAAGGTCCATTGTCGACCACAACAAGCTCATAAATACGCCTTTAGAATACTCCAAATTTGAGCTCAATTCACCATATTAGTTAGGATTTATAGACCAAGAATATCGGGGAGCTTAGACTCTTCTAAGAAAATCTAAGATTTTGCTGAAATGCTTTTCGTTGAGGCTCCATAACTCAAAAACAAGTAGAGATAGGTATAAAGATTTATATTCCTGAATTCATCACCATGACTTCCTCTTTCGGAATGTACAAAAATATGTAGGATATTCCATCATAAAGTCGTGGTTTATAGACCTTTAAAGGCAACTATCTACTACTACTAGAGGACAATTTTTTGAAAATTTGAGAAAATGCTCTTCGTTGAGACTCGATAACTCTAAAAACAATAAAGTTAGATATACCGTGCGGCTCTAAACTATGCTTTCTCTGTTACCTTTTTAACAAATTATCATTTTTTGTTCATTCACAAGAAGCATTAAATAGGATAAAAAATACTATTTTTTGACTTTGTTTCTTTTTCTAAATGTTGCTTGCTTCGCCGGTAATGGAAAATGGTCGATTTTTTAAAACTTGAAACATTGGTCAAGAGACACCTTAAATTAAAGTACTTTCGAAACTACAGCCATTAATGCATTGTGATTCAAAATCTATCGAGTAGTTTAAAAAAAAATAGCTATAAATTTTATAAAAAATACAATACAAACTCAAGTTGAATAATGCGTAAAAAATGAAAAAAGTTGTTTGTTGATAGGAAATTGATTTGTTTTCGATTTTGTGTTCACAAACAGTTTTTTATTATTTTAATTAATTAATTTTTTTTTCTTTTAGCCAAATTCTGTTTATGAGCACAAAATCGAAAACAAATCAATATCCTATCAACAAACACCTTTTTTTAATTTTTTACGTACAATTTAACTTGAGTTTGTTGTGCATTTTTTAACAAATTTATAGCTGTTTTTCTCAAAAACTAAGTTTTAAAAGATCTTTAATTTGAGGTGTCACTTGACCCATGTTTCAATTTGAAAAAATCGGCCAGTTTGTGCTACCGGTGACGTAACTAATATTAAAAAAAATAAACAAACGTCAAAAGATAGTGTTTTTTTGTCCTATTTAATGCTGCTTTTGAATTAAAAAAAAAATTGTTAAAAGTAAATAGGAGGAGGGACAATTTAGAGCCGTACGGAATAAACTTCTATACTGGAATTCACTACCATGATTTGTACTTTCAAAATATGCAAAAATATTTTGAGTCAGTTCCGGTTAGATAGGGTTAATCACTTGAATAAGGGCTAAAAAGGCGAAACTAATCGAATGACATATTAACACGACAAATACTTACGGACTAAGTTCCTGGATCCCTAATGAATGCAACACTGTCGGCAAACTAGGCAAACTATGACACGCAGCTAATGACTTCTGCCTCGGATAATACAACCCCATGACCAGACACGTTTCCTCCCTGCTGGTCAACCCCCCCAGCGTAATGGCACTTCTCCCCGAACTATTATACGTACACTCCGTTATCATATGATCACCCGGCAAAATTCGCACTGGCACTTCGAGTTTTCGGTACTCTTGATAGTCCGAATCCACGTTATCGTCACTAGCCACCGGGGGTAATTCCACATTACCACGCAGGTGCTTCAAAGCCACCTGTTTACCGATCTTGTGCGTTTTCATCACTATCGCGAACATGTTGACCCCACCATGGGGGAAGGCTTGTTTAGTACAATCAGACACGCAGTGTCCCGAGGAAATCACCCGGTTTTGACCCGGGGGGATAATATGACGCCAGTTGGGGTCCATTCCGATGGAGAGTACTCCGGCGTCATGTCTACGAAGCTGTGGGGTATAAAACAGCCTCAATCCTGATCCATCTATTGAACCCACGTTTCCATCCATTGGGACTGTGTAGTGGGTTTCCATGAGGTAGTACCTGAAATTTTAATAATAGTTAGGTTCAGGTATTTACGTAGATTAGAGGAGCCATACTTGTTAGTTGAATCCAGAGGGTAGCCGGCCTCGGGAGGAAAACTGAATCCTTCAGAACCTTTAGCCCAACTGGCCACTACAGTGTTGCACAAAAAGGGTTGGGAATGGACCTCATGGCACGGTTTCCCAGGGGTGTCCGCCAGTTTTCCCACGTCAGGGTTATCTTGACATTCGAACAAAACCACATGCTGAAGACCATTGGTACCGCTGACGCTTTGAAGAGGCTCATACTGAAATCAAGAATAAATACTATTTATAAAGACAGTCTTCGGATAGGGATTGGAGATTCAGAGTAAATTAAGAAAATAAATACATTCAGAGTAGTCTTAGAATTTTGCCTAATTACTGAATTTTTAAAATTTTAGTTTTTATGTTTATTTTGTTGTCCATGTTTTGTCCTCTATGCCCGACGTTTAAAACAGAGAATTTCTCAAATATAAGCTTTTTATTGTTGCATCGCGTCTTGTCGCTTCGCCCTGCAGCTCTAGCACTTAACCTCCTAAAAGCTGTAAAAGTTCTCAAAGATACTCCTTTCGCGACTCACCCGCCGAAGACGAACGGATTCGGAGTAAATTTCGAATGTTGGCGAATTTTTGAGGTTTAAGTTTTAGTTTTTATGGTTATTCATGGACTTCAAGTCAAGTCAAATGTCTTGAAAATCAAGTCAAGCAGTGACTGCCCTATTTTCCGCAAATCATAGATTTTATTTTTGAAGACAAAACATTCGGAATGGATTTTCCGAGCCAGAACTTAGAACAAGCAAACTTCATTTAAAGTAAATAACGAAAAATAGAACGATTCTCGCAACAAAACCCAACTCCGCTCCAAGGTAAACCTATTAAATAAACAACTGTTATTTGCTTTGCCGTAAGTGAAACGAGGGTAGGTACTTCCCTGTTCAATTTTTAAACAGTGGTGTTGCGGATTAATAGCCAGCCCGATGGAATAATAATAATAATAATAATAATAATAATAATAATAATAATAATAATAATAATAATAATGGTGGCCGACCCTCTGCAAATGCATTAATGTCACACAAAATCGATCTGCCTGGAATGAATTACGTATAATGAACAAGCGTCTAATCAAAAAGCCATTAATTAATGTTGCCGATGCGCCATTTTGGTTTGTTTGACATCCCTTCGGGTTTCCCATGGTATTTTCTAAAATATAGCGCTGAAACTGCAACAGTGGAAAACCAATTTTATATTCAATCAAGGTATTGTCCTAGGAGATCGGTCGTAGACTACAACGTGCCGACAGGCCCGATCGATTCCCTTAGGAGACCCAGTCCAGAGACAAAGCATAAAACTTCCTCAGTCGGGCGATTTTATTATTTTATGGATTCCATTTGGTCCTCGGATTTGATAAATACGGAGTTGTCGTCGGGAAAGCCTCGGCCATTAAGACATTTTCAACGTAACATTAAAACTCATTCCGCTGATGCTCCAACGGCGCTGTTGCAACCCCTTTCCGGGACATTAGCCAGATTAAATACACGAGACTATTTGTTTTACGTACTCTAGTAGCTTTATTAAGTTAGTATGTGCTTTTAGGAGTTTGTAAACGTTTGAGTTTTAATAACTTTAACAAGCACAGAGTCGCTCCTGCTGCTGCAGCTTTCAGATATCGATTTCTGCGATTGTTTGTCTTTCACTTTGTACTCAAGACAATCTGTGTAGATTTCTTTGTTTGCTTTAATGTCAATATATTTTCAAGGAGTTGGAGAGTTTATTATGTAATAATATATTACAATATATTTTGACATATACATGCATATACATTATATAATGTAATGTAGGGGATGTCTTGGAAACAATGGTACAAGTGGTGCAACTTAATTGAAAATATCTCGAAAATAATAGAAACTAAACGATACAGGTTGTAATGTCAATTTTCTCATAAACATAATGCCAATTTTGAACTATAAAATTCGTATCCCAACCCACTGCGTCTGAAAATGACATGACAGCAACAAGAAAACATTCTCAATATTCTTTCACACGCGCGTTATAGACAGGAATGGGTGTATGAGAGGTTTCTGTTGTCGTAGCAGTGGCACAGTGGAAGCAAACATGAATTTCAACCGACAAAATAGCTTTTTTTATGATTAATGTTTAAATTTTTAACGTCTTGGCGGATTCTAATTCATGTTTCTTCAAAAATTAAAAAATCTTATCCTGAGGTGCCTAACTGAAACAAATTTCACAACCTGAATTTCTTCATTAGAGACCCCCTAAACACATCTTTGCTAATAAATTTCAATTAATGTGTCTTTAAATATGATATTTCATAGGGCTTTTATTATACAACTTTCTAAATTACGATAATTAATATTCTTTCACCTAATTAATTCTCATGAGTAAATAACAATGCCGCACGAGTTAATTGATAGTTGTGCGCGTGTTAAATGAACACTAAACTTCCACGATAAAGATTTGCAAAAACTCCTGTAAATTTCCCCGATATAGGAAATAAGGTTCGCATTTGGCATTCAGTGAGTGTAGCCCCGAAACCTGAAAGTGCAGATTTTGCCGCCATACGCGTTCATTCAATTTGAACGGAAAGAGTTTCACTCGTCATACTTCTTTTCAACTCCCCGAAGATTGAATGCAAATTGCTCGAATGTTCCGAACTCCCTGCAGTGTAACCTTTTTTGTTGCCCTCTTTCTCGCCGATGTTGCATAACCTTATTATTTCTTTCTCTAAACAGGGCGTTTGTTCCCCTCGTAGGGATGCAAATTCCGTAACACAAATTCAATCTCTTATAATGGAAATTTTTAAATGATTGTTTTCTTGATTAAAAGGATGGATCTTGATTATGGATAAAAGGGGATAAATAAGGCGTCATAAAGGCAATTTGACGGCTTTCAGAAAACACAACCGCCGCTGCCGCGGAATAAATTCGTTCGGCTCGTAACCGCCCCTGAAGTGGCGTCGATAAAGGGACCGAATTTGAAAAGGGAATAAAACCAAATGAAGATTAATGATCATATCCCGGTTTATCCATAAAATTCGGAAAAGTTATAAAAGCAAATCGGTGCCCGAGAAACGCGCCGCGAACATAATTTCGATTTAACCTGGGAAATTCGAGTGCCGCAATAAAAATAATATTCGAATGTGAACAAAGCAACAAAAAGTAAATTTGAATGAGAAAAATGGATTTGTGCACGGAGAAAAATAAAACTAGAGGTGTATCAAGTGTGCAACCGACAAATCAATCAATTGCTTAGCCGCTCAATTGAATTCATTCATCAGTACTCTGTCATTTTTTTGTCTTTTTCAATGGATGAAGTTACATACATGCAACAGAGGTGTCTAAATTTCATTCTTCCATATGGCCTTTTTGACATTTTCGCTTACTAATGAGTCTGATCATCAATACTTAAACTATGCAGTGCGTTTGCATGAAATTTCCAACCATGAATAATGGAAGAATTTAAGGAAAAGCGATCAAATTAAATCCCTCATTATCCGATGCGCACGACTATTATAATCGGAGGCATATAAATTTCAATGAAGTTATTGAATGCCGGCCACGTCCTCTACATAATTTCGCATTAACGTTCCCGATTATTAAAACAGCGAAATCCCATAATTACACCGAATCTACATGAATAATGACCCGAAAATGCTAATATAGTATTTCAGGGAATTGTGGAGTGGGCCCTCGCAATTACAATTTTTAGTTTAACAACTGCGGACACGCCATCCATGTTTCTAACGATAAAACTTTGAACGAGATATCGACAAGTGTCAAGCAAACTGAATTCCTAAGTATAAGTGCGATTATTTCTTGTATCGTTAGAAGGACAAAACTCCCTTGGGAACACGGAAAACTTCGTTCTAAAAGCGTCAAGTTGCAACTTTAAATTGAAGTTCTTTCGACCGGAGACACGCCGACAGCATTGCCATGGAAATATCAACTTACACGAATCAAATGATGCTTCTTATTGATGCTGGGAGGTATTCGGAACACCCGACACCAGTACAAGGTATCCCCTGGGATGGAGGGTGGTTCGACTACAAGATTTCGCATTTCCCACACTTTGACGGTCTCCTCAGGGCTTGGGCCATCTTGGTCTGCGCGTTGCACCAAATAGAGGGACTGCGCACCTCGATTTGCCAGCGCATGACGTGGCAGTGATTTGGGGCCTACGGCACCACCCGTGGGTTCGTCTTTGTGAAATGCCCAAACGATGCGCATTGTGTCGTTCTAAAACAAAATCATCAATTAAAAATAATACTAGATTTAACCATTACAGATGTAACGTAAAATGGAAATGTGCTACACTAAAACTACTACACTAAGGTTTTAGTTTCAATCCAGAAAAAGTAACTTTGTCGGTTAAAATTCTTATTTGCCACCACTGTGTGAACTTATGCCAATGGCAGGAACTACTTGGCATTTCCCATCCTTCTTCATTACTCCTATTTGAAAAAAGACAATACATATATTGTCGTTCCTGTCCATAACTGCACGGTATTCTCCCGGATTCAGCGGACTAGAATGGAAATTTCCTTATTCCAAATTTTCCGAAAATCTCACCTCAGGAATAAATGGAATTTCCTAATGGAATTTTTGATCACTTGTGGCCATAAATTCTATTTTCCATCTTTCTTCTGTTTTTCATCTTTTTCGTGTTCCTGTGTTGTTCTCCTGATATTTCTCTCATTTAACAGCAGTTTGAGATAAAAATAAATTTAAGAACCGTCGGCTGCTGATTTTTTGGCCGTTTGAACCGAAAAGGAGGTCACCATGTAATAAATCCCCGCGAATGTAGGTTGCGCTCCGTGCTGATGGGAGAAACCCGAATAAGACCAACAAGAGTGGCAATTTATGGGCCTCGGAGGTTGCGTAGGCTGTTATTACACTATCGTGGAATATTGTTGTATTAATAATTCAATGTAATTTTTCTATTACCCGGGAAATTCCAATCATGACGGTTAATAACTGGGTATTATTGAACCGGCGTGAATCCGCCCTCCTCCGTATAATAAAGTGGTATAAATAAAAATAAGAGGAGCGCAGTTGAGGAAATCAGATATTACAATTTCGGGGCTTCGCATTTTGAAATTTACATAAACACTGTGTTATTTATACGAAGCTCGGGAAGAATGGCCCACCATTGGGATAAAGAAAAGATCCCTTTAATTATTCAATGCGACGTTTCGCCCGTTGTATGAGATTTGCGCCTTAAAACTAGGACATGAAACAATGTTTGTTTAAATTGCAAAGTATTCATTTTCTTTATTTCCGCCCGGGTCGTCTCGGAGAAATTAATTGAACAATCGCGAGCAGCATAAAACCCTCATTACACAAAGACATGCTATATACATTATAATAAGTCCATTACGCACGATATGAGCTCCTTTTACAGGGCGATAATTAAAGTTGCTGATAACGGTGAAGCCTCCTCCTTCCTTCGTGGGAAAGCTCGGCTACCGATGATATGTAAATCGAGCTTTATTTACTTATCAACCAGTCGGTCAGAGCTATCGATTGTTGTTTTGGTCGATTTGATATTGCAGGAAACCGTTTCTATACTGGTTGTGGCTCGACCGGTTCGTGGATAATCGTAATTGCTTTTCTATTTGCTGCTTGTCATGCGTATACGGAGAAATTCCTTATTATAATTATGGAGTCCTAGTTTATTAAGGTTTGAAGGAGGAAGTCATGAGCATGTTCAACTTTCCCACACTCATAGATCTGCCTGAACGTACAAAAAACAAAAAGCACCATTAAGTCGTTTATAGTAATGAATTAAAACAGGACTTTTTCTCCAATTTCAAAGAAGGCAATTAACGGCCACAAAACTAAACGTTCGGCAACGTCATAAATCACCCAATTGACGGCCAAGAATCTCGGCAACAGCTGCGAGATTCTTCGGATTCTCGAGCGCAGTGTCAAAAAACACATAGATACAATTCCTTTGTCCAAAACTCAATCATTAAAATGAAATTAAGGGTAATTTACATATTATCTGAACGCATTTCTTCCTATGGTAAATACAAATCACCCAATGCTGTACCCTGCAATTTATCACTTGGGCCCGGGCTATTCAGGTGGTTGTACCCAAAACACGTTCCAAACTATTGATTAACGTTTGAAGAAGAAAATGGCTTCGGGAATTTATGTTGACTTTAATGAACGCGTCTTGGTTTAGGTTTATTGGGCTCGTAATGTAACGACTTGTCCAACTTGTTGTTCGAGCTTAAAAACGATGATTAGAATCATGTAGGTAGAGAGTGTTCATGCAGCATCTTCGTAGGAATACACAAGAAATACTGGTTTTGTTTGAAAGGCAATTTATACGGGAATAATTGAGAAAAGGAATTTCGATGTCAAAAATCGGGTGAGCCGAGACTGCGCTGTGAAAAATCTAAGAAGAAAAACATCACAAATCTTTCGAGTTTTAAAGTTGTCCTTATTTTTACTAAATAGTCGCAAAATTCAAATTTCGTACCTCTAAATTTATATTTTTACTCACTGGAGCAAACATATTACGCACTTAATGACAGGGGTAGAAAAATATTTTTGCCTCATTTTAAGCGCATAATAAAAAATTACATGAGCATATGATATACGGGAGTAGCCTTTGAGAGTGAAATAAGTGGTATCTCGCTAAGTGGTAGCAAAGGGAAATTTTAACCGAAAAAGCAATTAATTTTATTTTGTGAACTGCATTTCACAAACTTGGGCTGTTAACTTAAGCGCAATACCAAATGTACGTAAACTTGACTAAACCAATCTTATCCATCTTAACAAGCTAATACCGTGGGTAGCCGACCGAATCTACCCAGTTTATCCAGCCTCGTCTACTAATTAAAGTAACGTAGAAAGCTGGCTAAGGCATCAAATATCCCAAATTTGGTGTGCCGTTTTAAGAGTCAGAAAAAACCGATGGAACTTAAATAAATTTCCCAGTTTTTTTGTTTGCCGTTATAAGTGTCGCGGAAAGCCGACTAAATCTTTAAAAAAATCGATTTTCACCCACTAACTCTGTAATGCATGAACTTGGCTAAATCAGCATTATATTTCTCACTTGACAAAAACCGAATCAAACGCCGTGGAAAGCCGACTAAATCTACTCAATTTATTGAACTTCCCCTACTATCTGCAGTGACCTGGGAAGCTGACTAAACTATCGACTGGTTTTGTTTGAGATAAAATTTAACATGAAAAGGATCTGACTGAAGGAGTTTTAGTGTCAAAATCAGGTCACTTCGAGAGAGATCAGGTTAGAGAAGAGATCAGCGGTGGATTTAAGCACCAACCTTTTAAGGAATTTTTCCGGCCTTTGGATCACTGCTTCAAAAAATGTGATGTGACTGGTGACAGAAAAAGAAAAACATTCTTCGCCTCCTTTTAAACACGTAGAATAGAGAATGACGTAGTACTTTGTGCTGTTTCCTTAGGTAGCAATCGCACAGTGGACACAACTAACAAAATTAATGGACAACGCAACATTTTCAAATTTATTAGAGGAATTCGCCTAAAATCCAAACTAGCCTAAAGCTTTTAATTTTTAATTGAACTCAGATTATCTGACCTAAACTAACCCAATCCATTAAGGAGTGTCATGGTCTCACCGAACAGTAAAAGTTGAACTACACAGAAGTGACCTGAATATTGATGATATGATATTTATGTATCTTCAAACTTTAAAGTTATTCGTCGAAGGAACAATATATTGAAAAAAATCCTGGGTAACCAAGAAGATAAAGCGAAACTGACCAATGCTCAAAGTTTATTTCATCGTTTTTATAGCACATACCAGGATTAATAGAAACATTGCTGAAACTAATTCGCAGAATTTTGAAGGATTTACTCTTTCTTATGGTCTCATGACTCTCAGTTTTCCTCACAGATGCCAATACTCTCTGATCCGTAAGCGTGTGGGCCGAAAAACAGCTTTCGAACTCGACGAAGGAAACCATATTACATTTCTTCGACTTTTGCCGTTTAAAACTTGAACCATTAGTGTCAAGACTTTAAAAAGAACTTAAACCCTAATCCCTATTTCCGTTCGGTTATCTGCAAGTCACCGACGAGGAATTCGGCGCACTCTAAGCCGCGTCTTTCTCGCTCCTTCTCTCGTCAAACAAATGTCGAAGAACCGTCGGCTTTCGGTTTTCGAATTCGATTTAAGTGGACCCTTTTCCATATTTTGCTAATAGCGTTGCCTATTTCTCAAACCCGATCTGACAGCCCTCGACTTGGCGCATTTATCTTTCCTCAGCAATCTTGTCAGTCGCTAATGATGAATTATGATGTTAAGTTTGGGTTATTAGGTAAAACGAACGGGAGTTCGAAATGTTACTCGAGCGTAAATGTTTTACTGGGACTGTTTGTGAGGGTAAAAAAATTCTAGTTTTAGTTGGAAAATTCCTTAAAGAAAGCTTAATTATTGCGGCTTCTTACATGACATAACCGAACACGTACAAGAAACGAGCATTCGACATCTACAGCACACGTATCAGTATTGAATAATGAATGAGGCACTTCTTCTTGATATCGCTACCACTTCTGGGCGAGCAGCGACGTAAATAAGACAGTATTTATGTAAATTTCGAGCGAAGGCCTGAAAAGTAATCTGGACCGAGTAAGACAAACGTCGCACCATTGTCTTGCAAGATTTAAGCCGTTTTTACATACGATTGAATTTAAATGGTGAGATCGGTGACAGCCGGTCATCGCTTATTCGACGCCACTGTACCCTGAATTTTTAACCTTAAAGTTGAAACTTTTCAAGGCGGGGCAAAAAAGTCGAGTTCCCAAAATGACATTCGTCCAACTTTATCACTTCAACCGCATCGTTCTTCAATTATTCAGCGCCGACGTTTCCCGCTCCGCAGGCTGGAAACTGGCCAGGGGTAGATTTAAAATTGCAAATTTCGCATTTAAACTTTTACCCCCCGATATTAATCGAATTATTCCTCCGCATTTTATCGGAGGCGAAAAGTTGCACAAATGGAGAAGTTACGTTCGGGAAACTTTGCAGCTATTAATTCGGGAAAAAGTATTTGAAAAACTTACCGTAATGGGGATGTCATGGTGGTCACAAGTGTCTAATCGACGTCTGAAACGCAACACTGTGTGGGTGCTGTTTTCGTAACCCAAGAGGAGTTGATAGTCTTGACTTGGGTCCACTTCGGGTTCACGGTCCAAGGCACTTCCAGGTGAATCTTTTACGTGACGATCCTGGAATAAAAAAAAAACTTTTAACAGTGTTTTCTAAAAAATTTCTTTTCTTTCTAAACAATGAAAATGTGGCGATTTTCACCGACATCTTAGAGATATTTTTCTGAGCCAATTAGAGCATAAATCTTTTACACACAGACACGTTATTTAGCTCTTCATTGCAATTTTGACCAACGAAATTGGTATTCAAACCCTTTGCGTTAAAAATGCCATGTGTCTTGTGACATGGACCCGAAAACATTTATGGTCACTTTTCAGTCTTACGTTATAGAGGAGGATAGCTATATGAGTAGTAGTTCCTGCTTTTGACATGGTTTGTAACGGCACACTGGTGGCAAACAAGAATTTTAATCAACAAAATTATGTTTTTGAATTTATTATATGCATAATTGATCTGGAACTTGGACTCACGCTGTCCTAACCACAAGTAATATTGATCGTTCTCCTCTTCTTCCGAACCATCAGACAACTTAATAAAAAGTCGCAATTAAAAGCGTACATAAACGAACATGGAGTCGCTTAGAGAGGGCATAAATTACGGAGCCTATCGTCCGAGCCATCTAGGCTGACGATCGGGGCCCAAACTGCGAATTTATTTAAATTCGACATGGGCGAACTGGTCTTTAACACTCAATGATGCACATTAATCCTCAAATAAAAAGGTTAAAGTGTTGTATGGAGTTTGCATAATGCGATCTCCACGAAAAACGACGTGGGACGTATGCTAATTCTCTAGTCTGACATGTCATGGGCATTCAACAAAGTTTGCAGTTAAGGGATTTTTTATGAGTGTGCAAGTGGATGCACGTAAATAGTTACGTTTGTGCACAGCTCAAATTATGACCAAAAAAATTGTATTCTAACCCACTACATTAATAACTGCCATGTGTCAAGAAGAAAATATTTATTACCTTCCTCTAACCCCACGCAATAGATAAAGATAGCTATCTGATACTGAGTAGTCCACACAGTTGAGGGCCAAAGGTGGCACACGCACAGTGAAGGCAAATAACAATTTTACTAACAAAAACAGTTTATGTTGATTAACGCAAAACCTTACAGTCGATTAATAATATCCGGGTGACAAGATTTATTGTTATCGAAACTTTTGCCGAAGATAAATTTGAATAAAACGGCGGTCGCCCAATTAAAGGTGCAACCAATAATTTATCAAGGGCCTCGTTTATCTCGAAGGGCGAGCCGAGTCAACCCTTTGGTGTCAGAAGTGCCGTGCAGCTTGCGGCGCGCTATCTTCCCCGATAACGACCCCTTAAAATCGCTTAATTACCGCCCGGAATGGGCGATATATCTTTGGCACCAATGACAGCGCGTTTATCACTTATGTTTCTTGTCGTAAAGCAGCTCCCGGAGCACGACAGGACCGTATTCGCAAACATATAAACAGGAATTCTCTCTATTTCCGGAGGGCTTATTATAGGGGAATAAATTGCAGGACAGGTGTTTAAGGTGTCATTAAATCCGGCCACAAAAAGTACCGGTGTACTGAAAGACAACTAATGATGGTAGCAAGACCGCTAATCATCTCCGAATCGAGTTTTTTCAAAGCCGATCTAATTATTTATTCAGAAATGCCACGTCACTATTAAGGCTCATTTATGATTTCCTCAAATTGAATGATTTTTTATTCATAAATCGGGCTAAGATGTCGCAAACAAACCAGAATTATTCATATCGAGAGTTTTTTTTTTTTTTATATTATGTTCCCATTCTTTTTCACATTTTCAGAGTTGCATAAATAATCATTTTTGACTTATAATCGCTCCTAGTTCTCATCCATCGGAAAAAATTCCGTAAGCATGAAAAGCTCCTGAGGGAAACATTAACTAGAGCTTCGCATGCATAGCATTTAAAGCCCCACCGCAAAAGCCATTTAAATGTTGATTCCCCTTTCCCGGGCGATTTTCAAAATTAGTTCTTCTCGCTCTTCCGGTATTTGCCTAATAATAATCTCTTTGCAGTTCGTTCTTCTGATATCAGATTCGAGATGCGATATTGGGTGCGGCAGACACCTCGAGGGCGATTATCGCCGTCCGTATGATAACTATCTCCGACAGCACCTAATCATGTAATAGTTAATATCTGACACTAAAAGCCCTTTTATGGACAATACACGGGAAATTTAAGTACATAATGTGAGGCCAATAAAGTTAATCGTTAAAACCGGATAAAAGCTTTACGACCCTCATTTGGGAGTTTCCTTAAAATAATGTTGTGTAGCTTTACGATGGCATGTTTATTTTCTGGGTTATTTCAGCCTTTAGTTATTGATTAAGAGCAAATAGTTATGCTTAGTGGAAGTTAAGGAAAATTATGTGTAAGTAAGCCCTTTCCATTTTGGTGAAATTTTTAGTGAGTAGTTTCCTTCGGTTCCATCGAAATTTAATGAAAAGCCTTTTTACACGCAAAACAATGTTTCCCTGTCTAGGTCTATAACGCTCGTTTTGATATTAGTTACAATTTTCCGAAATATTTAAATAAATTACAAAAATTAATATTAAAACTGATTTTGTCCGATAAATCTCTTATTATCCGTTACTGCGTCAGTGCTATCTATGTCACCTATCGTGCGTGCGTAAGAGAGGCCTATATGTAAAGCTGCTTTACAAGTATAACAGACTGAAATGCAAATTTCTTCAGTTAAAATTTGAATTTTGTGTTGTATTTATGCTTTCCCAATTAAAACAAGTTCTCCCTCGAGTCTCCCTCAAGTTCCGCATGTGCCTATTGAGCCTCTAACAGATGCGATTCTCCAAATGTGGCCTGTCAAAACTGGCAAAAAGGTATCTGTTTCAATCGACTATTCACATCTCCAAGATATTGATTATTGAGAGCACCAGAAACTCCTCAGTATTCTTCCCACGTTCCTGTTCTTTTTTTTTTACGGACTTGACAACCTAATTTCAATATTCCAGATCATCTAACCCCAATCTCTTCCCTAATGACCCTCAACTAAGATCATATAAAACGAGACGTCAATTAGACGAGAGATGGTGCCAATCCGATTGTAAATTAACTTAGCCGGGACCGCACACGGTTCCAGATGGTTCTGCGATACGCAGGCGCGTTCATATCTGATTGTCTCCACCACATATGACCAACTTGGGTTTCGTGGCATCAGTTTCGTTTTTTATCGTACATTTTAGGACAGTGGTGGCAGTCTCCCACATGAGCTTGTTGGTATTTTTTGATAAGCATCTGCTTAACGGGGACACAAGCGCAATTACGGCTCTAATGACCGTAAGTGGACGTGTCGCCATAAAATTATCCCGTTTTAGATTGCGACAACTTCAAGTTAATTACTATGAGTTCGCATTATTAGCTTTACTTCCATGGGAATATGCGTTGCGCCGCTACTGACCATACATATTCATCGTCGTGTCCTAAGGTTATTTTATTTATAGTGCGATGTAAAAAGGAAATTATTATTTCCCTTATTTGACTTCATTACTGTGGAACAACGCCTATTAAGGCCAGTGTGTATACGTATCCGAAGCGAGGGCAATTAAAGAGAAATTCCAGTGAGTTGTAAAGACAAGTTGTAGGACACGGTCGATAAATTTCTTGTTTGGTAAAAATCCCGCACCTGTTCGAAATTGCTGAAAATGTTTTCAGGGCTTCTGGAACAACAACTGGAAAAGCGGCACGCTTGGCATACGAACGAGCACATAAAAAATATTCTTTTGCATTGGGTTGTTACGTATATATTTTATAAAGGAGGAAACTCTGCCAAATCGTTTTATAGCCCGGCTACATGCAAACTTCCTTGTTTCGGCTTTACTTTTGCCAGTCACGTAAGCGGCCACAAAAACCGTTCCCAAATTAATATTAGAACTAGCCGTGTGCAGCTCTTTCCTGCATGAGGGCGAGTACTATCATCTGAGTTTTGGTCAAATTTAATTACAGCACCGTGACCCAGCGACTTTTTTCAAATTGTTTCTCTAGAAGGATGTTCGTTAAAGAAAGCCGACGATCATTTTTGGTAATCATTAATAAATGGGTGAGCCCAATATATGCGCCAAACCAAACAGGGCTCATACGAATCAATTTACCTCCAATTTTTTATGGGGCCACCTAATGGAATCGGACCGCGTCCAATGAAGACCGTTTTTAACGCTATTTCAAGCCTTAATGAATTGTCCACGCCACCTTTCCATTATTGGAAGGACCTCACGGATCTAGCATTGAAGCTGACTCTCATGTCGGAAAGATTAGCCCGATATCTTACGGTCTGGAAAAGGGCAAAATGGCAAAAAGCTCCGAGGTTTTAACACGGCAAAACGCTAATTAATTTTCTTTTTACATCCGAATGTGCGCCAAACCTGTCCAGTTGTTTCCGAGAAAAAGCGGCCTTAATGTGGTTTCGTTCGACTTGAGTTATGGCGAAGCCTTTTTCATTTCCAATGACGTCTTCATTAGTTTTGATATTGGATGTCTCTGAGCTTAAAGCTTTCCTGATTTACACTCGGAGAGTGTTGTAATCAATACAGACAACAAGGAAAGTATTTTGGCCCAGTTTTTGGCGATGATTTATGAAGTAATTAGGTCAGGAGAGCGGCGCTATTAATTTCATTTTATCGTTGCGTGTCAGCGATGTCAAGTGGGCACAATTTTTAAATCAATTCAATAACGTGCAATAATTACATGGACAGGCACGATTATTGCCACATTAACACAGGTAAAAAAATGAAAAATTGCAGTAAAATATTTACTTTTGTCTATTTAATCTCTCAGTTCTTCCCACTGTGCTAACCCACGAACACATAGCAAACGTCAACTTACTGTTCGATAGCACATTAATCGTCTTTTTCTGGTACACACTCTTAAATACACAGAAGACGTAAAGTAGGCATCAACTGTACGTCCAACGTTTTCTTGGCCATTTAGGGTGGTAGAATCATCGCCGGATCTTTCGTCGTCCGAATATGATTTGGAGACACTGATTTATGCATATATTGGGGGCAAATAAGAATTTTCATAAGGTAAAGCGTCAGCAATTTTTCCATAAATCTCTACAAGGTGGTTGTATCGAGCGATTATGGTAACTGCAAATGGGAAAAGTCGCACTAAAATCACTGGGGAATTGCCCTCAGTGACTTTGGTGTACAAAATTACGTGGTTGACCAACTACAACTTACTTCTGCTCAACGGTCCATATACAAGAGTATTTGTGTTGGCCAACTATATCCAGGATATGGATGGCATGACGTCAAACAAACGAGCTTACTGCAGTATTGTTGGTCTGCGTTTATCAAAGACATTAAATAAAGACAGGAAACTGATAGGGAGTAACAGACATTTTTTTGGAATTTTCTTGTATAAACACAGTGGTGGCAACTGGAAATTTCACGAGCCAAAAACCCATTTTGAAAATTCTAAGGAAGATTTAATCATTTTCGACATAAATGGCCCCAACCAGTCTAATCCGAGTTCCCACTAATGTGTGGCTCAAGACATTAAATTTTAAATCACCACCAGGCAGCGAGGTAAAGGGAAGAGGTATTTAAAAAGGCTGTGGCCGCAGCAGAGGTTTATTATAATAGCGCTGGATTTATGCGCCTCTTAAACATTGATATTCCCTTTACACGACGATGTATAATGCAGAGAAGCGTCTTCCTTTATGTGAAGATTAGCCTTATGAATGACCCGGCTTCATATTTCGTAGAATTTTTAAGACAGGATGTTGGATCGATCGAGCGAATGAATACCTAATGGGGTTGTTTGTTTTTCAGGCCGCGAGGCGGATCTTTATTTAATTTGGAACTAAAAATTAAAGCCAATTGAAAGTTTAATTAAAACAGGATTAGAATGGACGGTGGAGCGTAATTAAAGCGGCATTACTTATTTTATACCTGGCCTGGGGGCTTTATGCCTCGCCGAGACGTCATTTTAGTTTTGCGTTAAACTTTAAAGCTTCCGTAATTAAACATTCCGAATTGAATTTAACAGTGGAATGCAATGCTGAATAAACTCTCAACTCTACACCACTGTTTTAATGTCTGCATTAATTCCCTGTATGAAACGGAATTGCAAAGCTTATTGTATTTACTACAATGTACTGTCCATGTTTAGTTGCGGAATAATTATTTCGTGCATAGATAATATATTGTGGTTGAAGCTTTTCAAGATCAATTAAATAAAAGATTATCACGCCAGTCCCTATATCACTTTAACTTATTTAATTATAAATTGGCCTTTTAATTTGAATTACTTCGTCGCATGTCGTTGATCCGCAACCATTATAGAGTTAACATTACAAATCTAGAGTCGACTGCTGCCGATCATATAACCGTCCTTTATTATATACAGGTAAACAAGGATACAAAATGATGAATTAATCTTGCTGCTCTACATAAACCAAACGCGCATCTGGATATAGTAGCTCAATTTAAATAGGCAGTAATTGACGAAATAAACTAAGACTATGCAGTTAGGGGGCACATATTTCCCACTGTACATTTAATAAATGTACAGTCGGAATTACGTGCCGTAATAACTACACAATTTCATGTTTAGCGGAAAACGAACTTCTTGCTGTAAGTATACAGTGGGGTCCAAATTGGTGTGCCTGTATTGGGATCTTGGAAACTGTGCGAGATGCAGAGGCAGTTAATTTAGTAATGTTTAAGAGAATCTTTCAAGAAACTTATATCCGGTTTACTGATTGAATTAGTTTTTTCGTCCAACTTAGACCAATTTAGAAATTAGTGAGGAAATTGTCACTTTGTCTGTTAAAATTCTTCTTTGCCACCACTGTGCTGGAGCAATCAAGTCCTACTTAGCGCCACCTACTCTGCCCTTTATTTGTTACTTCAAATAGTCTAGACGAAGATTATATTATACTATTATGCTATTGAAAGATTACATTATACTCAAATTTGTCAAGAACAGCCACAATCGCATTAACCTAAAAAAGCAAAATGGGTTTTGAATTCAGTTGTCATATACGTTATATTTTATGTATCCCCTTAATCGCATGTGCCAGAACAAGACAGTTGTATAATCCCGATCAGTTGACATTTCCTATTTAATTTTCTACATTAAAATTTGATTTTGCTCATTTTTTTTTGTTTTTTCGCCTCCGCTAATTTTACTGATGTTTCTCTAGATAGCTGCAACACAAAACAACCGTTATAATATAAAACAAAACAAACCTGTCTTAAAGCAGTTTCCTGCTTTTCTCTTTTCCTCCAAATGAAAACTTTTAAATAAGCCATAAATCTTGAGATCTCAGCAGAGTAAGTTCCCAAGACAATTTTTTTGTTCAACTCGCGTGTGCACCAATTGAATTTTAATTCGTCCCTGTCCTAATTCTTTGCCATTACACGACGCTTGTTGATGGGAATTTTTAGATGTTCGTGTTTCAATAAAGTTAAAGACCGATTGTAAAACCGTTCTAAACAAACGCCTCGAACCAATTAGAGCCGCGTTAATAGTACAATTATTATTATTCAACCGTTTTTTCGCAATAGCTAATGCCTTGCAGTCCGATTATTAACGTTATGTAATCTCGGCCCAGTCAGGATATTAATTTGCGCACCTAATAGCTGGCAAATTTGTACAATTTCCTTTGAAGAATGCAATTTAGTTGCATCATAAATTAAAGTTAAATTTGTAATAAGGCTGTGGTAGGAATTAAAAATGAGGCGAGAAAAGCTTTTATATGAATGCGTTTGATATAAAGTGGCTCATAAAGCAATTAAGGCCGAAGTGTCCGAGCAACAAGCCCAAACAAAGCGTCAAATAAAGAATGTTGATTATACATACGGGCCTTTTTACAAAAGCACACATGAAATATTCCCTTCCTTTTTTCCCTTAGGACGATGAAATATATGTGGAGATGCTTTGTAATTTGACTCTACTCCCAGTGGCGTTACTATCGCGCCCCACAAGAACCGGGAAAAACATCATTTTTACAACTAACTTCGATTAGTTGACTGCCAAAGGAGTAATTTGTCTCTGGGGTTGATTTACGATCAGGAGGAACATAAATCAACTGGATCTCGGACGGGAGCAGTACCAAATGGCGCTTGCCGTCGATTTTTTCCCCACACCAAAGTCAGCTTTTAATAATGGACAGCAAACATACCCGACATGAAATATATGCTCCGTTCGCTTTGTCCACGCTAAATCAGTCATGTTTTTGCCATGTTGTAGCGAAACCATTACGGTTTTGTAAACATTGTCGTGATTAGTTGGAGATAGAACTCGTTCTCCAGTGTTTAATGGATTTCGTGTATCTGAGCGAGCAGAAATATCCGATTTGAGGCTACAAAAAGCCTCGTCCAACACAAAAAGAGACAAAAAAACCTCCTAATAGATATTAATTATAAATCTCATCAACGAAATTATAGGATCGCTGCAAGAGGCAGCGATTATAAATTATCCCGAGGAATTCATCGCGTTTCATCTTCTGACTCAACGAAAAAAAGGAAGGATCGTCGGAATGTCATTCTCTCTGGGTGTCGGCCGTGGAGAAATATAAGTTTCTGAGAATGGGCCTTAATTTATGGCTTTATTACGTTTGAGCACCTATAAACTTGCCAATTATCCGTCACCCTCCGCAAAAGTGTAAACAAAAATTTTTCATTCGTTTTCTTTCGTTACACAGTTCGTGATAACTCGTCGCTTTTTTCGCTCGATTAATGTTTGTTTTGAATTAAAACGGAAAGAGAGATTTGCGGACAGTTCCAAACAGGACAGGGTTAATTCCTATTTTTGTTGGTTCCTCCCGTTTTGCGACCTATTATGTAAGTCCGCTTTATTCCTCACCTTTTTTAACGAGTTTGGGCAATATTCGTATATTCTCACGGTTTTAATTTAGACACATTTTATGCTAGGGTTTAGCAGACATTTTTTTTATTTGCCTGTTAAAATTCTCATTTAGCACCACTGTGCTGTTCTCATCGAATTATATCCAGCGCTACTTACCCCGCATTCTACAGTTGTCTCTGTTGACTATACAGTGTGTCAATTTCAAAACTTTGGATTGCTTATAACTTCAAAAATTGAAATTTTTTAAAACATTGAAAAACCGTTTCGGCAGAATGGAGGAGAAACCTGTTTAATATGCAAGTTTTTACATGTACCCGTAAAAGGGGTAGGTACCCCAACTTTATCGATAACGACTTGCAATTAAATAAAAATCTTTAACATCTTCGATTGGGTGATGCTCCACCGTATTTCGCTCTACAAACAAAACCAATTATCCAGGAAGATGGATTGATCACAGGGTAGAAATAGAGTGGCCACCGCGATTACTGCATTTAACACCCCTCGATTTTTTTTTTGACGCCACATTCAATCGGTCGTTTATAAAACCAAGTCAGCCAATTTGCAAGATTTACAGTTTCGAATCACTGAAGTATGTCAATCCATTACCCCTGAAACATTTGAAAATGTTGAGTTCTGATTATTTTTCTGTTAAAAAAAACAGTGACCATTTTATACTGTTTTTGTGGGTATTTTTTAAATATGATATTTCTGTATTAAAAATGCTGTAACTTCTTAAAAATTGATTTTTTTATTGAAACTAGTTTTTTATACGTAGTTTACAAAGACCTTTAAAATGAGGTATCATATGACAGGTGTTGCAATTTAAACTTTGAGAGCTGAGGTAGTTAACCCCCTTAAGAGTGCACGTAGAAACTTGCACCCACTATTAAAGTGGTTCCCCCTGCATTCTGCCGGAATGGTTTTGAATCTTCTAAAAAACAATTTCAATCTTTAGAGTTACAGGCAATCCAAGGTTTTGAAATTGACCCACTGTATGTAAACTTAGACAAAAACAGAAGACTCTTAATAGTGAAGTAGCCTGTGGATGAAGTTGAAACGCTCATTAATCTGTCTTCATTCAAGAGTATATACTAGAAAAAGATGATTATAAGCTACGGAACCGTAACGTTTGCTTTCAGTCGATATATCTTGATTCGAACAAATGATTTCACAGTAGTAAGTGGCAAATGATCATTACAAGAAACAAAAGTGTTTTTTTCTTATGCATTTCTTAATTCATTTAAGCAAGCCTATGATTGGTGGCAGCGAAAAAAAAATACTTTTTTAACATTTGGGCTGTAGTTATTTGTCAACTGCATGTTGAAGCCTTCAGTGGCGTACAAAGATTTTTGTCATATCTGGCGCGCCATTGAAGTTGTAGGTATCAATGGGCTAATGCTCTTAGAGGAGCCACTGATTTTTTATTGTTTTGATTGCATTACGTTTCACTCTTCATCAAGTTTCGTATTTTTCCAGCTTCAGTTTGATTTTTCCAGTAGTAACAAATGAGCATTTTAAATTGAGGAATTTAAGGAAAGAGAAAAATTGGAGGAAATTAGAAAATTTCCTTAAATTTTTTCAAAGTGTCACTGTGAAATGTTGCTGTTTATTTTGCATTATTTAAATTAATTTAGGCGGACTAACCTTGATATGAAACAATCAACTAAATGACGAGTCAAAATAATGAAATTCAAGAGATCTGTAACTGCGATATCACCCATTACATCATTAGTCCTCCAACACACCACAAAAGTCATTTAAATTCGAATTAAGAGCACAAACAACCCACAATTTAAATTGCGTCTTACACCTGCAAATTAGAGGTTGCCCGCTCACTTTTCGGTTGGTAAGTATCGTTGTTGTTCCTTACGTGTAATCCAATGACCAAGGCCCAAATTACTGCGTACGTTTACATTTAAAAATGAAATCGCCATCCTGCACACAAAAGTAATTCTTCCGGCACAAATAATAGTAATTTGGTGGCGAGGTGAGATCCGCTCAATTTGCGCCCGGACCTGATTAGATCTCCAAAATTGAAAAGAACATGGTTGCTAACTGGAAATTAAGATTCCGATTTCGATTAGTTTCGATAAGGTTCTTCGTGGTGTGCGCCTTAAGGCAGGGCCGGAGTTGGAACCCGATGGGGGAGAAAATTCGTGGAAACATGGATTAAGTCTGCTTCATTACGGGTTGTGGTAAAGCTATTTCTTAAAACAGAAGAGTTGCTAGAAAAGAAAATCCAAATTAATGAGACAAAACCCGGAAACTAAAGGGGGCAAAATATGTGGGTAACGCCTAAAGCAGACCTCAAACTATCTATTTTCCCAGATTACTTTTAATGCCCCCCATCTATTTTAGTGTAGCGAAATCGTGGTTTATGGGGGGAAACTTCTAGGCAAATAAAGCTCGACGTGAACGAATTTTAATGTTTTTGAAGATAATTTCATTGTAGTTATCCTCTCAAGTCAGTGGCGCGAGTCTCTTAGCTATTCAGACGACTATATTGAAACAGACAGATAAACAAGCATAAATCTCTCCACACACCCATTTCCATATACTTTGCATGATCGCTTTAGACATGTCTATTATGCATCGATATAAATCGTGCCCGGGGAAGAGGATGCTGCAAATTTTAGGCGCATTTGTAGCTGTCGTAATAAATCTTTGACGTCGGTGCAGGCCCTTATAAAGGATTACGCCTTAAGGGCCTCGAACAGCTGCTCTTGATTGCAGAAAACAGTGGCAGTCGCTCTCTTTTTGTTATTTATTTCGGCTCAAAGTCCCGATCCTACGTGCATGACCGTCCCCTCAGGCCGGTTGGCAATCAAGAGTTGTTATACACGGTCCGATGCCTCGCAGTAACCAGGTGACATTCTTTGACTGTGGCCCGTAATAAAAAGACACTTGGATCGGAGCTAAAAAAATTGTTTAGATCGCAATAACGAGGAAATATGGCTTCAGCTACTGCTTGTTAGAATGTCACCTTTATTAGCATAATGAGGTTTTGATGGCGAAGATGATCAATTATTCCCGTTAATTGGGGACGACCTTTCTTACTACACAAAACCACTATAAAAACATCCATTATGAAAATTACAAAGCACTACATTTCAATCTATTCAATGGCATTAAGCGGATTAAATTTTTTACAGTTCGCCGGGTCGAAACCATTTTTATCAATCAAATTATTTGCCCTCATCCATCAAAACCCTGTTTCGTATCAATAATCCACCGCAATCGAACCGGGGGCCGAAGAAAAACAACCTAATCATGCACAACTTCCCAGATATCATCCATTAAACCCATCATGGAATGAACACGTACCGGCCGTTGATCACGGAATTTTGATTGCTTTCCGTGAGTTTTCTTTATTTATTTATTGAACCATTTTGAGGTTATTTCCACTATTAATCAGCTAGTTCCCACAGTTCGATACCAGACATAAATATGTAGGTCATTTTTTGTCCACTTAATTTTTAAATTGCCACCACGTTGTAAGTCAAAGCTAATTTCAACGCTTCTGGCACTCATGACCATCCTTATTTGGTACACGCTGTTAGAAGCAAACAAAAGATGCCACGTAAGTGCTAACTACATCCAGAGCCCATTCTGCGGCTCGGAGTAGTAGAATTACCTTTAATTTCCTCTTCGTTTAAAGGCACATAAAAAACAAAGACAGCTATATGATGCCGCGTTGACACAGTGGCAGAAATTGAGAGATTTAACGGATAAATTAAGTGATTTTGAGTAAATTTTTCCAAAACTTTAGTTTTATTTAGTTCCTATACTTCGATTCTTCTCAATAAAGAGTGCTCTGTCCACGTTACGCGATGGTACCCCTTTACCTGCGGTACCATTGTGCCTTTGTTTTTCGCGCAACCCAATATTAGCATAAAGTTTTAGATGACAGCAGTAGAGCAAGATGATTTAGAGCAGCGAAACTCGTTATGATAATATAGCGATATACGGCCGTTTGAGGCACAGTTTCTGGTTATTTATGCCCCATTCATGTAGGAGATTTATCTGTGGGGGAAAAACGTGCCCACCGCCGTCGTTTTGGGCAGGTACGTACGCATCACGCATCTATTTAGGTTGCACTTGTGGTACACCCACCGAGGTCAGTCGTGTGACCACGGCAGAACCAACGGTCAGTGATCTGCGTACCGTGTCAAGGCTTAAGGCATCTGAGTGTAACGGCAGCCACAGCAGATGAGGCCAATTCTACAATGATATATTTGATTTGGTTGTGACGTTCGCGAGCAAAACTAGCTGAATGAGCATGGAATCATGGTTTTCAAGGACCTTTAAAAAAGGAAATGAATGGAAGGGAGGAAAACAATGAAGAACCTAAACTTACCTTTCATAGACGTGTGTCTCATTAGAGTTTCCATGATCTTTAGAAGATAGCTATGTAATGCGGGCTAAAGGTGGCGCTGAATATGGCCTTGGTGAGATTAGTACAGTGGTATGAATTGAAAATTTTGCTGGACAATATAACGTTTTTGAGCTGTTTTATACCATTTACAGAAATATTTGTACAGTTTTCCGTGTTCTTGCAAGTAGTATTTCAGATTTTTATGTGTTATGTCGAACCCTCAATTAATCTAACCTAAGTAGCCGCTATTGAGGCGCACTACTGCAGATTCACAGGCAAATTGGTTTTGGTTATAATATGAGAAAAAAAAATGACTATTTATTATTGACAGCTCGTTTGGGAAATAAAAGAGCCGCCAATATAGCCGCGATAATGGCCTGCCCGAAGAGGAATTTAAAACCTTTTGTGTAGGGCGTCGTCTTCTTAATGACTTCTCTGCAAACAATTTAAGCCGTGTTGCAGCGGGAAGCGCATAAATCCTTCGGTTAACTGAAGACATATTTGTCCCGTTAAATAATTAATTTATTTCTCTTTGATTACTTCGGCCATCTCCATGAACCTTCATCAGTTTCCAGGTGGAAGAAAAATAATTCTCCATAGAAAGAAGTTCGTAACCGGCAATCGATCTTTTTAGTGGCTGCACGGGGGCATTATGCATGACTGCCGTTCCCGAGTGCGGACTTTAAATTGCAAAAAGACCGAGTGTCTAGTTCCACTTGCGAACACCGATGATATATGCCTGCTTTGACTCCCCCTTTGTTTCATCCAGATCAAGCTTCTTTTCTGCTGAATAAGTCGAATTAAACTCCGTCGTGTGTCGTTTTTTCTATTATTAAATCATTCGCAACACGTCTACAAAGCTTACTTTCTGATGTGCCATACAGAATTTTCCGTTTACTGTCGCAGCAAATTATCTTTGCTTTACGCTTTCCGCTTATTAAATCTCCTGCAAGACTCTCCCGGCACTGCCGGGGCTTTTTATTTGACTTGCGTTTTCCGGATTTTTGCCCTACTAAATCTAAAGGGAGCATTGAATAAACTGCCGCCGGTTTACAACCGGGAACTCTGGAAATACCTTTTTGACTCGTTAAAAAAATGTACGAGGGGCTTCTGGAATCGAGGCTGGAACGAAATGCGCTTACGTAACACACGTGGGGCCCTGGGAATATTATTACGCCAGTCCGTAATTTCCCTATCACGATGGAGACTGGATCTCGGAACCCTCTTGTCAGGTACCTGGGCCAAGTTAATATTTTATGGTGGCCGTATGTTAATACGGACCGTTTAGATCGGAATCGCGGCGGCGTTACCTCTTTGAAAGCACAGCGCGGATTTCGTTACTTTCTTGTCTTTACATTCTGTGAGTTGGGTAAACACCGGTTCTGTGAACTCGGAAAAATTCCACTAAAGTGCCTTTAATTGTCTTAATAACTGCATTTAAAAAGAGACAAAGACGGGTATTTGTCCTCACGACAATATTTGATTCCAAGAAACGGAAATTTTTATAGAATACGTAAAGTCGTCAACAAGATACCCAACAGCTATTAAAATTCGTAATGACCACTTGTACTACTTATATATGCTTAATAAGTGAAGAAAAAAGCACATCGAGACAACGCCTGCGAAAAATCCTTATAGACCATCACCATTGTAACACTTTTCACAACGAAACGTAAAACTCACCTGGAAATACACCTGTCCTTGATCCACCCAGCCGACCACCATATCCGAGCCGGCCATACGCCCATCCCTCGAAAATCCGAACCCCACATAACCCAAAGTTTTCACTTGGAGTTCGAACGTGATGTCTTGAGGCCCCGGCCCCAAAGACCACAACAGCCGGTACTCGGGACTCAAATACGTCGAATGAGACCATCGGGCTGTCCAAACGGAACTCGCGAAACACGTCAAAAACGCACTTAACACTGTCAACAGCCTTTGGCAGATCTCCATGGCGGTGTTGTAGATTTGGGGCAGCTTACATTAGCATCGTATTGTTATCTGGAAATAACGTGGAAATTAGGGCACGCAGATGAAATTGCAAAAAAGTGAAAGTCTGCATTGGCAACTTAGCCATGCAATGCATGGCGAATGGGCACATTATTCACAGCGGCTTTAACGGTCTAACAAATCGGAATTGTGTTTATTCAGTTTCGATTTCGAGTTCAATAAAATGCGTATTCCCAGGAACGCATAATAATATCTTCGGCGGTGTTGACCCAGTCTTCAAGACCATTGAGGTCGAACGTTACAAGACCAGGCACGCAATTCGGTACTTAATTATATACACCAGTCTTCTTGTTTCCGTCTAATTGCATGCCGATTTCGAAGATATTTTATTCGAAAACTGTGTATTTACCGTTAAGGGCTCGTTTGAATGGCATGTGCGGGGGCACTTATGGGCTAAAAATTGCCTTAAGTATCGATCAAAGATTAATAAGCTACATGCGGCAGTTAAAAATAGTTGCTAACCATTACTTGGAAAAAAAACTTGTTTTGCCCATTAAAGCTTGCAATTGCCACCACTGCATCTACTTCGATTGTGGCACAAGTCGCCAGCTCACTGCGGATCATACCAGCCGTCCTTATTTATTACGTGCCGTCAGTTAAGGACGAAAAATAAGTTGGTCCTGTGAAGCACACATGTAACTGGACACTGTGAAGTTGGTAAACTATTGAATTGAAGAGAGTAATTTCTATAGGGTGAGCGCAATTAGGGGTAAAATAAAAAAGGTAGTGCCAATTGAACAAATCTTTCAAAAATAGAGTTCAGGATCGCGCTTGCAGCAATCCCTACAATATTGCATGTTTTAGGGTTTCCTAATCCTCTCCATCGCCGGCGCCTCTATCGACGTTTGGCTCGATTTTCACAATCCTTTGTAATGAGATGGAGGCAATTATTATTAGCAAAAACAAGAGTAATGGAAAAAGATTGATTATTGCCCATGGTAAAGGGCAAAAAGTATTAAACAACCGCAACATCCTGCGCCTGTTTGGGGTAATTATCAGGTTCGTCATGGTGTTATTGATGATCGTATGCAACACCTGGGATGTTTTGCATCATGTACGTCGACTTTTGGCCTTATGGATGTCCTAAAACGGAATCGTATCCATCGGGGCATCATTAAGCGCTCATAATTACTAATCAGCGGAGCTCCATTACATGGCGAGGAGCCTTTTGTGTCGCTCCGATTAACGTTAAAGTGTAACAAATTGAGAAATTCATGGGATTTCTCTGCACTTTACGCGAATAACTGCCTGCTAGGGGCCTCCGAGAGATTCATTTCACACTCGATAATATGATGTGGAACTACCATAAACGCTTTTTAATTGACTGCAGAGTGAGTCCTTTTCACCTCCCGATAAACAATACAACTAATGGGAACAAAAGCCGTTTTGCATAATACACACCGACAATTTGTAAATAATCCCCTCGCCTTTGCATTCCTATGTTACAATTTGCAATTATTATTCCATCTCACGCAATGTTAAATTGCTCCAGGCCCGGCCTGAAAGTAACGTTAAAGGGGGCCGCAAAATCAAAAGTCAAGGACTCGCGAGATATTTGATACAATAGCTCCGATTGTTGCAGATCAACAATGCCGAAATTTAAAGGTTTTTTACCGATCAGCGAGTCACGGCATTGGAGAGAATCTATTACAAGAGACATCGCTCTATTATTATTATTATTATACACCACGTTAGGATCTATTTCCTCTCGTACCCACTTGAGTTACAGGTGGAATTCGATATTACGCCACGTCATCCTGCTATCGACAGACATCTATTAACCCATTACGTGTACATTATAGAGATGGCGTTTCAATTATACGTAATTTACATGTGGCACACAATCCAGGCCGTCTGAGAGGCCATTTTAATATTTTAATGCACGTTCGTCTAGGATTGTTATCTGGTAAATGGGCGGTGCTTTCGGGGCTTTTTGGTACCGAATAGCTTTGTGTCGGCTTTTATCGAGCTTCCAGCGCTACCACGTTTGCGATTGAATACCAAATAACCTAGCGGATAGTCTTAAACTAACCAGAGAATGCTACTGGAAATAAATTAATTTGGGGTAGACGAACGCTCCAACTGAAATTGGGTATTGGATTCGAAGCTGGACACCTCAGACACATCCCTCAATTAACCGTTTAAACGTAGATAGGTATACAGGATTATTCATCTAACTCGTTCATTTAAAGTTTATTAGTATCTAAAAATTATACGAATTTGAAAATTTCGGGTTAAGTTAACTTTAAAAAATATTGTTAACTTCCTGTCACTTCCGGTTTAACCGGAAATAGCTGTCAACTTGCTTATTTCAAATGGGACACCCAGGATATTATTTTATTTTTAAATTCTACGTAATATTTAAGACACATTTTCTGTATAATATCCTATACTTAATCCTTATTGTTTTTGCGATATTTGATCTCGAATTATAATCGTGCCTCCATAATGACCACTTTTAAAATTACATATCTCTACAGTTATTAAAGACATAATCTTTATATTTTGGAGAAGGTCAATACACAGCCTTAAGTTTACACTCTTTCTATTTATATGGGGTTATTTACAGGGTGTCCAAATTCACATTTTTGAAATTGCAGAAGTCTATTTTTTGAAACGGAACATACTATAACTTTAAGTGTTATCAAGTAAGGAATATAATTCTCTATCGAACTGTATCAGGGTTATTTATACTGATTCTAAACCATTTTCGAAATAATTAAGTTTTATGTGAAACTATTATAGTAGCATATATTCGTTTTGATAAATTTTTACTCTTTACGTAGTTCGCCATTGAAAAATAAATAAAAATAAATAATTATTATCATTTAGAGGGATGTGCAATTTTAAAATTGACCATTGCGAAGACACGTTCTTAATTCAAGGTTAAATATCTCAAAAACGATAAAGGCTAAGTGCAGGACATTATACACAAAATGTATCTCAAATATTACGTAAACTCTAAAAATAAAATAATAAATTGGGGGTCCCATTTGAAATACGCAAGTTGACAGCTATTTCCGGTTAAACCGGAAGTGACAGGAAGTTTTAAAAAACTCAAAATTTTCTAATTCATATTACTTTTAGATCGTAGTAAACTTTTAATAAACGAGTTAGGTGAATAACCCTATACATATACAGAGTGGAAAATCCAAATGGATTAATTTTAATATCTACGCATTTCCACATATGTGAAAAAATATCAAAACACATTAGTTTTAGATTCTGCAATTACATCCTATAATGTAAAAATTTTATCCATAAATTTCACCCTCTTTGTGTGACGAGTGCAACTTCCAAATTTTTAAGTTAGAAGTATGGGATTGTGATATCTTTTCATTCTCTATTCAAAACTGCTATGGTTTTAAATTTTATTGCAAAGAATAATAGAATACAAAATAAATTCATATAATTAACGACATTCTCTACAAAAAAACTTAAAACCTAATAACAAACACCAGTTCGTTATTGATAATGTAATAAAAGAACAAAACAAATCAATTTCAATCTTCTATGAGATGTTCAAAATGCATGTCTCGATCCTCTCGGCAGTATTCTAACCGTAAATAAAAATGTCTTTTAATATTAATCAACATTTGAGGCGTAACCGATCTAATCGCAAGCTTTATTTTTCTTTTTAAGTTAGCTAAATCACGTGGTTTCGTTTTGTACATCATACTCTTCATATATCCCCATATGGATTTTAATAGAGTTAAATCAGGTGGTCGTGCCGGCCATTCTGGCGATCCTTGCTTCCTTATCCATCGATTTGAAAATGTTAAATCGAGGCACACTGAAATTGATTTGGTTTGTTATTTTATTACATTATCAATAACGAAATAGTATTAATAAGTTTTTAATTTGTTGTATAGAATTTTATTAATTAAAGGATTTTTTTTCTGTTATTCTTTTAAACGACGTTACTATAGCAATTTTGAATGGAGAATGAAAAGACTTTTCAAATGATGTCACAAGCCCATACTTTCAATTTAAAAATTGGGGATTGTAATTGCCACTCAAAAGGGGTTGAATTTAAGGATGAAATTTTTACGTTACAGGATGTAATTTTAGAATCTAAAATTGACGCGTTTCGGTATTTTTCCCGCATATGTTGAAATATGCAGACATTGAATTTATTCCATTTGGCTGTTCCATTCTATAAATTGTTCCCCTTTTACTACAGAAATTCTTAGAGTTTAGTAATATACAGGGTCTCTAGTGAGAAAACCTGCAAACAAAGAACTGCACCAACGGAACATTTTTTCTAGTTCAAAGCTTGTGTTTCAGCCACGCTTACATGGGGAGAGTTTGCCTTTCAAGGCCTCGAAAACTCGTCTTTTCTACAGGTCGAGACATAAATTAATTTCCATACAATATCTCCTAATACAATATTTGCCCCTCATGTGAACATTCCTGGCTCACGTGAATTTATCAGGAAGCTAAAACCAAAATCCGTGCTTTTCGCCAGTTTAAAGCGCAGCGGCACAGATAACTCCATTTTAGACTTATAATTCTCCAAAACTCTGCATATTTGGGTCCTTAAGCTTCTAAAAAATATGTTAACCCTCTTCTGTTCCTATTTGCCCCTCATGCGAAACGCCACTGATTCGTCGTCTTGTCGACGTGTCTTTTCAAGGAATGAGAGGACTAAAGCTACTCTTTAGACTGATTTTAAGGTGTAGTTGTCTCTATTTTGAAATTATAATTTTTCAGAACTCTGCATGTTTGAATCTTCAAATTTCGGCAAAGTATCCCGCCCCCTTTCTCTGTCGCGTGTGAAACCTCACTGATTCATAAGAGTTTCTCAGGAAAGAGTTGACTCTCTCTTTTGACCGATTTTACCCTGAAGTGTATGATTTTTTTAAGACTCATTAACTTTTTCACCCCAAGAAAAACAACATCTTGCTTTACCGAATTAGCCCTCGTCGCCGGCCATTAGGCAATTCAGCAACTTTCCTCCCGTTCTTCGAGTACGTTATTTTTTACGAGTTTGCCGATTTCTGAACCATTTCGCCTTTATTTTACTGTTATAGAGCCGGGACCCAATAGGCAGATAGCAAGATTAGTTGGGCCCCCTTCGACATCTAATAAAAAAAGCAGTTCCAGATTTCTGCCCCCGAGTAATTTACCTGAGGGCCTGGTTTTACGGCTGTCGCAGTTTACAGTTCAACGAATTTTAGAGTTTTGTTTTCTTACACGAATGAGAGCAATTTCCTCAGATCCTAAGCGAACTCAGTGAGAATTTCCCTAATTAAATTCTCACGCGTTGTTGCCTTTCAACGCCCAAGACTTATTACACGTAATCCAATACCTCTGGTTACTTAGGGGCGTTTTAATGAGTTGATGCCAAGCTAGCACACTTCACACCGAATTTAACTTTCGGCTAGTTTCAGTTTGGGCCGTTTAAGAGGGGCAGGTGAGACCCCAATTTTTTTCCTCCGCTTGATGGAATGGTTCCCACCTAATCATCGGCACCTGAACAAATCTTAAAAAGCCCTAGATTGAACGTTTTTCTTTTATAGAATAACGCGCGTGAAATGAGCAGGTTTTTGTCGCTATTGTCTGCCGAGATGCCATCGATTTCGGCGTTATTAAATCGACTCATTCTGTGGGGCTCTAGACTCTGATGCTGATATAACAAGAAACAAACTGCACTTGATGGCCCCAGATACCAATAAACCAGTACTGTTTTGGGTCATGCTCTCAACCTAAACGGCCTCCACGTGAACCCCGCTAAATATAGGTTAACAACTTCCTCACGAACCTCTCTTTCTCGGTTGCAAAAGTCGCTCATGCAACCGCTGATGATGTTGCGGATAAGAGGAGAGCTTTTAGTGCACTTTATCTGCTTCTTCATAAACAAACATTAAGCGGTTTTTCTTTAATGCGTTGTCGGTTTCCTTGTTACATGTACCGGGAATCTGAGTAGGCAGCCGAATGTTGAATTATTGCTCAGGCCAGGGCCGGACTAAGTACATGCGTCTAGTAATGAAATTGTAATCAGTGAGGCCATATATGGCAGCTGCTGGGGCAGTTTGCTGATTCGACTGACGTTCCAACAAGTACGATTTGACTGGTTTAATGCCACGTTACTGTGCATTTCAACGAGTTTTGGCAAATCCATGAATCAATAAGCTAGTAGCAGTGTCTTTCAGCACAAAAAGAGATGACTTTCAGTTTCGCGACAATCCAAGCGGGACACATTCAAGCGAGAGGATTTAAACCGGATTTTTCAGTCCGACTTGAAATATTAACGGCAAACACTAATTTCCGAGCCTGAAACAGTGGAGTGCACTTCCGAATATGAAGTCTGCTCGTATCGTGTCCCACCCAAACCGTTGCGCCAAAACGGGAGAGTTATTGCCGCTACGCGATGGAGATACACCCCATAAAGCACGTCGACGAATTTTGCTCCAACGAGAACTTTTTGGCTCTCGAGGAAAGCTTCTTGGGCTTTTGTTTCACCGAAAGGGGTGGAATTTACGTTTGTCGATCTTAGGGCGTAAAAGAAAACCGAGTCATGCTTCAGCTTTGTCAATCTAAACCTTTGAGATTCGTGGCATTAGTTTTGAGTGAGAGAATGGAGCTGAGCCAGGTCCGAGCTCAGGGGTCAGATTCCCGAATTTGATAATCTCACATCACACCTTACTTTGACGTCACTTCCTAGGAAAGTTTGACGCCCGATACTCAAAAATCTTATCCCTAATCACTTTAATTTGGTGAGGGAAAAGGGAGAGGAGTTTTCCTTTTGAAGAGTTGGCACCTCTTTAAATAATTAATTTTTGACAATTTTTAATTAAAATTTAACACAGTCGCTCCTATGGTGGAACACAAATGTTACCCAAATAGGCCTGCTGCAGGCAAGTTTACTAGGATATTCGTGTAGTACATGACCAGCATGAATGTTTTATCTTCGATTATTTGTGGTTGCAAAATTTTTCAAAATTTAATTACTCTAATGCTACACCAAAAACAACATTCTAGGATTCGGGCCTGGTACGCCACTGCTTTCTATACAACTAAGAATTCGGTAACTTTTCAGACCAATGAGCTTAATTTTTCGTGAACAGATCCCATTTTGGCGCAAACCCAAAACCAACACTCTAGCTCCATTCATCACTTTTACCTATATTTACACAACCTCTTTTCGCAGTCTTCGTAAGTGTGAACTGGAGGTATTTTTATTTTTTAATGAGCCACATCGGGAGGACAACTAAAGCTAGAAACACACTCGTACTTCCTATGACACTGCGTCGAAAAGAGACGTCATTAATCATCTTCTGGATGTCTCCGCGGAACGACGGTGTTAAAAGCTTTAGCATGTAATAGGCCGACTCAGAACACTTTTTCTTGTCCAAGTCATTGTCCGACATTTAGGCAACCCTTTGTGTGCTGTTAACACTCTTCGCATAGGACATTTGACACTTCTATTTCTTAATTGAAACGCGATCTTTTAACGAGGAGGCGTCACTTTCAAAATGAATCCGATAGAATCAAGCCGACGGCAACGAAGACGATTTCATGCGACACTTTCAGTTTGATGATTAATGAAGCACAAATGGAGCGTTGAAAAAATTTAATGACGATTGCTGCTTGACTACATCTGATGGCTTGGGAACCCAAAAAACCGGGTCTTGCTCCGGTAATCCCGTAAAAAGTCCCGCTGCCGAAGATTCGTCCGGTTCGAGTGTGAAACAAATTCGCCTTTTTTCCTATAAATTTCGACCTTCTAATTAAGACGCGATCTTTATTTTAGCATGACAGCAAGGCGAATCTATTAAAATCGATTTTATAAACCGTCCTTAATTTGTTATAAGAAAGTGAGATTTCCGTTCTGGAAGCTTCGCGTTGAATTGTGCGTTTTTGACTTGAAAATCTTCATGATGCCATTGTTTGACAGAGTTTAGCATTTTTGCAAGGATAATCCAGTAAATGGCAACTAGGCGTTGCGCTTTTGTCAGACGATCGTGGTGGCTCTATGTGAAAACTCTACGTGAGCGAGAGAGACGTTACAATGTGGCGCCGTTAAGTTTAAATCACCTTGTTGCCAATGTCATAAATTTTGCCTTAATTTGCCGTCATAGGGATTAAAGTAGAAAACGAGATTTGTAGCCCAAAATGGCCTCCTTGCTGGTCCATTTCAGCGGGATAAATCGCCTCTACAGCTCATAACCGCCGATGACGTAAATTTCAAATTGAAAACGTGGATCTCACTTTTTGCCCATCTGGCCGCCGTTTGTAACGAAAGAACGTCCATTTGTTAAACCGATCTTCTGGTGAGTTCAGCATGAGAATCTATTAATAAAAATCTCAACGTTGCGTTGGTTGGGTATTACAGGGCTGTTCTGTGGTTTCCAAAAACCCTACTCGACCCTTTGTGGGACTGGTTCTATGTACGATATTAAATCGACCTTGTGCCCTTTACATGCAAATTAAATTCAAAAGGCTTTTGTTGGGTGTGTAACTCTGTATCGATCGTAGTAGTTTCAGTGAATGGCCGTTGATGGTTGTTTCAATAAGAGATGACAAACTTTGAGGTTGCGTTCTCCCGCCAGGCGAGATATAATCCAAGTAAGTGACTATTGTCTCTAAGCTTCAGGGCTGGTGCTACATTCAAGAACAAAGCAGTTTCCTCGACTGTTTACAGTTTTGTCTGTTCAAAGCCCCTCGGCAAATCCTCTTCTCAAAATTAATTAAACTTCGTTTGTGTGTTAGCATTGCCATTAAGGGCTAAGACAACTAATTCGACCTAATCAAATTTTAAACTAGCCCCAATTTTAAATGCCGAACCTCTAGGGGTTTGATTGTCCAAGACATTAGCTCCAAAGCGAAAATTATTCATAAGTTACAACCCAACTCGGCTGATGGACTGGTTATTAATGACCTGGCATTGTTTCTGTTTATTAACAACAAACTAGTGCTGTATAAGCTTTTGGTTGTGTGATAAGCCCTAAACGCCGAACAATGAGAAACATGGAAAAATCTACTCTCCACTAAAGCAGTACATGCCAAAGCTTTTAAGTTGCTCTTGTTCCTCGGGGACATTTTGAAGATGATTAATGACGTCTTGCTTTAACAGACTACATAACGCAGAAGAGTGGGTGAGCGTTTCTGGCTTTGTCTAGCCTCGACACATGTTGTAATTAAATGTTCTTTTCTCAAAAGGAAGGACACGCTCACTTCAAATATTATAAATAATTTCCGAGTAGATACACGGAATAAATTCATGCCCTTTGGGGGCCGGTAAAACTTCAAAAAGAAACTTTCTATCCCTCTTTCTGGTCCGGAATTCTTAAACACAGTGTCGTCATTATCTTTTTAGAATACTAATTTCGAGCTATATAAGTGAAACCGCCATCATGCTTGTAATCAGTCCGTGAATTTTTAAGTGAGATATTCAAATTTAAACGTTCCATGAATTTGATTAGTGGCTAAATGAAGATGAGGCAGGATCAGTGGCGTAGCCCGCAGAGAAGTCGAGGTTGCCATCAGGCAAATATTATATTAAACGAGATTAGAATGGGAATTCGTTATGAGTATTGACGGTCCAGACGTGCAGTTTGAGGAACCTTTATTTACCAGCAAATTCGGGAATTTTAGCATCAAACTGATCCTGTATCTCAAAAACTAAAAGAGCTATCAGAGTCTCGTATGCAAGCTTATAGATTGCTTACCCAGGTGATTTTTCCTCTACAGGTTTCCGAGACATCTGTCGACTAAGTTGACTTGTGTTAATCCTGAGGGACCGTTTTTAAAATACTCTGTTGGAAATGCTCCAGAAAAACGTAAATTTAGGGTACCTTCACAATGGCAAAAATAAGTATCAAAAAGCCTCCGTGTATCAGACACTGACAGAGATATTACAACCCGGCTTCCACAGGCTCCTAGAGCTCCCTGAGACGATAAATTTTATCTATTCTTTAAATAAATTGTAGCACAGCTTCCTGAGATATCACCACTCAAAATTTAGGTACTGGCAAAAAATAGATTAGCACGGGTTTCTCAGTTGTTAGTAATAATTAAATGAATTGATGGGTTTAATCAAAGAGCTAAGATTCTGGAAAAATTACGAAAATCGGTGACAGAGTAGTTCAAAGGTGATTTTAGTGAAGAAGAGGCGAAACATCAAATACATTCCATTTGCTCGAGCGAGACTCAAGAATACCTCTCAAACTCCTCCAAGATCATTTTTTCTTTTAATGGGTCATTTAATCACACTATGAATTGCCGTGCTGAGGGCTGCACACCTGATGAGTTGTTGTCCTCAACATTCATGCACTTCCGCACTTTTATAAAGTTTATGGAAACTCTTTGGGCGAGGGACTAGATCTTCTCATGTACATAATATCTTCTAAATCCATCAGTCTCTAAATCTCAGGATCGAGAAATCTTAGAAAATGCTGCATCTGTCGGAGGTGAGGTATCCGTATTTATATTCACGACTTTCTAAGACCTAACTCGAGCTCGACAGGAAATTCCTTCAGATACCCGTAGAATCCTCAATATAACCATATCTATCCAATTTTCTTACGTCTCGTCAAAGGTCTCATTCGCACCTTCTTCTTCACCTTCAGCCTCTTCTAGATCTACCATCCATTCCTGACCTTTTCTCGTTGACTCAAACTTCCTTTAAAAAATCCGAATTTTTTTCATTAGGCACAAGAATCCGAAACAATTAGCCATTGTCGTGCTTCGCTAGATTATTCTCTATAGAATGTTAATTAATTTGACCTTTGCAGTTTTAGATCAGCTTACGCCGAACTTTGGGTACGGCTGCTTTTGTTTCACCGAAGCACAATGGAACCGAACCTCCGTAAACTTATGCAACACATAGACGTGCCTTATCAGAGAAAAATCAATTGCAAAATATTTTCAGGTAAAGGAGAACTTTAAATGCCGAAAAATCAACAATTAGATAACTTTATCAAGTCGATAATTTCCATGGAAACTTCACTTCTGGTTAGCTTCGTGGTTTCCATGGAAGTTACCTCTTGGGTAAAGTTACAGTAATAGTTTCATCAGCGCTTTGATATGCGCCCTTAGGGCCAGTAGATGCAAGTCCTGGCAACTTTACCAAGAAGGTAAATAACATCAAGGGGAAACAGTGACATTAAGGCAGACAGAGGTGGGCCAGCCTCAGGGTTTTCACGACAATGACCTTCTGCAAGTGAAGTTGATACTACATTGATCTTTGGTCCTCAGGAAATTTTGGAGGCTGTTTCTTGTGGTGGCCACAAGAAATAAGGAAAGATCATTTGTGGTCACAAGTCCCATCCATTGAACTCGCTCAGTCCCACGTCCCTGTTGGCGGGAGCTTAACGAGACAAGCACCAAAAGACAATCTCCAATCAATCTTGCCCCATGCGGGGGCCCATGTTGGGCTCCGCGCATTCCCCGGCGTGCTCCATCTTAATGTTTCATTGCCCATCAAGATTTGTGGTACTCGAAACCGATTTGTCATTGCCCCGTTAGGTCGTGAAGGTGAGCTAAGTCCCGGGAAATTTCGTTAAGAATGTGGACACTCACCAAAAACACTTGCGGATAATCCAAACAAACAAAGCAAGTTTCACTCCAGCAATCGAGCACTGAGTCAAACAGTGATGTCACAAATTGAATGAAAATGAGCCCGATCGAACATAACGCTTGCCGGACAATCACTGGTAGGCACGCAAGAAGCAACCCCGAATTTATCCCCAACACTGAGCTTGAGCTTTAACGTAACGTAACGTGCAGATAACGGACGTGCGCGGACGTTATATCTAACAAACGTCTGCGTGCGAACTAAAGCTGTGTCCGTTGAACTGAGTCGGGCTCCGCTACTGGAGGGGGCCCGTGGAGATGCGTCGCCCCACCACAAAAGCTTTTGAATAAAATGTCCTTTTTACTTGTACGTGTACGGCGAACGAGCTTATTCTTATTGGTTTGGATTGGGAGGGACGAGGATTCTCTTTATACCGGAAACGGGCGAGGTGCCGTCGATGTGCACGTCACAACATCACAATTATCGTTTCGGGCCTCTCGATGACGATCAAGTGACAGACCAGGTGTGTGCTATTTGAGGATGGTAACTTGACTCTCCTTTGATGGGTGCCCATATCCGGAGATGGGTTCTGAAACCCGCAATTCGTTACAGGAACAAGCAACATCCCAAATACAAACAGGGGTTGCCATCGTCAAAATCGCTAAAAGTATGCCCCTTCAGGCGCACAAATGGTGCGAACCTAAGGTGACTAGCCAATGTTGGGTGCAAACCTCCCTGGTAACTATCAGGATGCAAATGCAATTGGCATAATCGCTATTTAGCAAACCGCTTGCTAAGCCATTCGTACTGTGATTGTCATATTGGCGAGCTCGCAAAGTTCACTCGACATACCTTGACTCGATTCAAGACGACTATACACGACTTCAGTCGACGCGACTCGACTCCGCACGACTTGATACGATGTTATTCTCAGTTTTAAGTGAGAATAGAGTGCAATATTACTGGTGCGTGCGGCGTCCTTCCTAAAAATAAAAAAAAACGAACAATCCGCGTCAGATGCATAAAACATACTTTCGTGCATTAGCTTTGACTAAGGCTTCAAAACCATTTCTCATTTTTTGCTTAATTTCTTCAATGATCTGCTTTATTTAGTGACTATTTATGCTCAATTTCATTCTCTATTTATCTGTAATAATCAATTGCATTCAACAGAATAACCACAAAGCAGATTTGCTTGCAAATTTCCATTTTGTAATTTTATTACTTACTTCGTATTCATTGCACCTACTTCTCTATAAACGTTGAATATTTTGAACTTAAATTTGGTTAGGCCTATTTTGCCGACTTCTGGCGGGAATAACGAATTGTAGTATCACGAATAACGAATATTTATCATCCATCCATGCTAGCTGGTGTTCGCCGAATGCTCGCTATTCGAGATTCGCCCGAACGTGGCACTGACTTCCAGGCTTACAACGCGTTTACAAATCTAACATTTTCGTCCGAAGGTTCTTTGTGACGTCACAGTTTTCAATGCGTTTTCAATATAGAAGCGCCTCGTGACGTCATTCAAGCCCTTAGTCTTATGCGACTCGTCGAAATCAGAGCATAATTGTTGCCAAGCGAGCTTTGCAAGTGAAAAATCGATTTTTTTAGGAAAATTTTAACAAAAATGTGGCGAAATTGCGTGTCAGTTTAAGGGCCAATTCCATAGAAAAACATAATGTCGAGGCTGATGGAATTTTGAAATTTCAATTTTCTTTCACAAGTTAGAAAAAGTTTATCAAATCAAATTGTCAGGCGATCAGTAGCGAGCGAGCTCAAGCTTCAAGTGCTGCAGCGCTCGACCGCTGCAAATTTTCTGAATGCGCCCATTGAAAATTGTATGGACTGAAAATAGATAAAAACTGCGTTTTTATAATTCGGTTTAGGTCGGCGAAGATTGAAAGAAACTGATGGAAGTTGCGCTACTGCTTAAATTAATCGGAAGTTCTCCATATGAGATAGTGGTGGCGGAGAAATTTATAACTCAATATTTTGGCAATAAAAGGATAATAAATATATTATATGAGAATTTTAACGCTCTTCAAATGATTGCAGATCCGTAAAACTCAATTATGTTATAAACGTCAGTGGCGTAACAACACATTTGTTAAGGTAGTAATTAAAAAAATCTGACCTTAGTGTGATGAAAAACTTTCGAACAAACATTTCAAAATTCCTTCTAGTGCCCATTTACGCCCTTGATTTTTAAAAAAGTGAAATAATCATTTCCTAATTGCTCCTAAATCCGTGAAATAAAAGTTTAATTAAGATCAGTAGTGCAATGCCTCACTTTTTATTGTAATAATTTTTATGACCATTTTATTTTCGATTGCCATCGAAAGCATTGACTAGAGATTAATTCGAAGTTCTTCCAAGTACGACCATGATTTTTAGAGATCTTCTTGGCCGAGGATTTGTAGATATTTGAGAGTAAAATATTTCCTGAAACTTAGTGGGGCCACGACTTACTTTTTATGGTGGTAATTTCTATCTATGAAAACTTTATTCTCGGTTCCTATTGAAAAACCTTAAGAATTCTCTCTAATACGCCCATGATTTTTAGACAGTGAAATAGCTTTTTCCCAAGAATTTATGGGTCCTCAGTTAAATCTGAATAATTTCTTACGACATGAATGCGGTAAACAAAATTTGTTTCAGAAGTAGATATGCTAGACAGGCAGGGTAAAACAAGGAAAGGACATGGAATAAGAAATTAACCTGAGTGAAGCTGAATGTATAAATTTGCCTAAACATGACCAAAATAGGTCGAAAAGTAAGCTCAAAACACGTCTAAAACTTTAATAAACTTGACCAAATAAATGGTCATAAAATACTAAGAATTAGGAAAGATCTTCACCAAACAACCACGAGGAAATTACGTGAAAAGGGAATCAAGGCAAGGCTCAAAAGTATTAAGCTTGAAAGAGGTCCGAAACCTGGCCAAACAGGACCAACTGATCGGTAATAAAACACCACGAGTTGAGAAAGAGAATCTAACCTGATTTGGTGCTTTTGAGAGCTTTAAAAATTTTTTAAACCTCTACGAGTATCTCGAAGCGGTTTTATTCAGAAGCCCAATATGAGATAAACTTCGGAGACGATCTAATTCTACAAGCTGCAAGTAAACTCGTGAAATTGCAGTGAGTTTTTTAAAGACGTAATGAACATTTTCCTTCCGGTTGATTCAGAGAAGCATAAGCCTTAAAGATTAGACCTTGCAAATGTCCTCACTCATTAAGCAAGAAAAACCCCTTTTCATAGTTGGGAACATCTATTTGACCTAGAGACAACACTTCTTTGAAATCATTAACACAGAGTGAGTCTTTTTCAATCATTAGTAAAAGGATTGGGATTTCTCGAATTACGAAGTCGGTTAAATGGGGAAAGAATTGCAGCTTTAGGGGACCAATTTAAAGCCACTTTTGGTTTCTTGAAAAAGTCTAGTTACTAGGTACTTAGCAAAAACCAAATTTTGTCGATTTCTTTTAATTAATCTGGCGGTGTATTTATTGATTCTAGAGAAATTATATAAATATGAATATTGTAAATAATTTGGCCCTGAAAACGTTGGGCTAACCAGATCTTTCCTGACAGCTCTCATTTTTTAGATACGGCATAAACTTACTGTTTTATAAATGGAAAGCACAGTAGGTTGTGACTTATTTGAAATATACATTTTCGAGCTTTTCAATGATACCACTAAGTTGACTGTTATTTTTCAAAATGGCGGACTTACCGCCCTTTTTTAAACCGATTTTGCAATTTTAAAATAGTTGGCCAAGAAATCGTTCATATTGATTTATTATTTATTTGACGTTGACAGATATAAATTTAAATTTTTGATTTGCTTTGGTAAGAATTTTTCAAATCGAGGAGTTATTAACTGTGCGTAAGTTTTTAAAATGAATTTTTCAATTATGGAAAAGCGGGATATTGTCGAGTGTTATTTTTTTCCATGAGGAACAATAAAAAACGAAGTTTGCAGAAAAAATTGTGAATCAGTACATGCTCTTAGGAAAAGGGGTTGAGGAAGCTTTCGGTATTATCGATGAACGTTCAATTAGAAAAACTACAATTTCAGTTTTGAAGCGATGTGAAAGAATGTGTAAATAACGATGGCAGCAAGCATTTTGCAATTTGCGTTGTTAATAATTAATTAGGTAATTAACAATTGTCCATAAGTAAGTGTTAGATTTTTTCACAATTTAAGAAATTCTTGTCGAAGCAATTCAAAAACTAAAATTTATCTGTCAACGTCAAACACATAATAAATCAATATGAACGATTTCACGGCCAACTATCTTAAAACTGCAAAATCGCTTTCAAAAAGGGCGGTAAATCCGCCATTTTGAAAAATAACTCTCTAATTATTGGTATCGTTTTAAAGCTTTAAAAAATATCTTTTTAAATAAGTCATAACCCACTATGCTTTCCATTTAAAAAACAGTAAGCTTATGCCATATCTCAAAAATGAGAGCTGTCGGAAAAAATCTGGTTAGCATATCTTCTTCAGGACCTGATTATCTACAACATTCGTATTTGCATAATTTCTCTAGAATCAATAAGTACACGGTCAGATCGATTAAAAGAAATCGAGAAAATTTAGCTTTTGCTAAATATCCAGTAAGCCATGGACTCTTTCAAGAAACCCAAAGTGGCTTTAAATTGATCCCCTAAAGCTGCAATTCTTTCCCCCTTTGACCGACTTCGTGACTGTACTAGTTTCCGAGACCCCTTTTCTAATCATCGAAAAAACTCACCCTGTATAATCCATAAGTCTCAACAATTTAAACGCTGTCCCTAGGCTAACGATAAGCCTTTTCTTATCGCCCGAAGTCTACGAACCCTAATGCAAATATGCCTTTATCGCTATCTAATGTTTGCTTTTCTATTAACCGGAGGATAAGATGCCAGTCAGTTAGTCGATAGAGGCTTATTTCCCTCTATCTGAGCCGACGGAACCTCTTTAAAAACCTTAAGACAAAGTGCCTTTTTAACAAATGGCCTTAAAATTCTACACTCAGGTAGAAATTCGATAATGGGCGTTTCGCTTACAGCTATCAGAGCAAAGAATTCTTTAGAGGCGTATTGTTATTATTAAAAGCATGTCGAACCCCGATCTCGGGGCGAAAGCCGAATTGTGTTATTGAAAGGATTGAATGTGTGTGCTGCACTAGGAATATTTTCAGCTTGCAGAAAAGAATAATTATTTGCTTCCTCCGGTGCACAAAGGGTTGTTGGGAACACATCACCAAACCGAACATGATTGACGTGGTGTCATTGGTGCGTGTACTAAAGCCATCAAATGATAAATTAAATAATGTCTGGCCATAAATAAACAAATATAAAGCGAAGCCTGCAAAACACGAAACAAAGCATTTTATGAATGTGTTTGAACTATTCTAAATAAACAAGTTTTAGGCTGAATTTACACAAACACAATGATTTAGCCTACCGCAAGTTTTATTATTTCACGTTTTACTGTTTGTAGGTCCATTATTGCCATCGTTATTTGCATTGGATCTCAATATTTTGATAGACGAAGCGAAATGAAACGCCTATTTTGATTCCGCGAGTGGATTTCCACCGTTCCTTATAGATAAGCAAATTTCCCACATATTATAATAGTCAGTGTCAGTGGCCTCTAGAATTCCCCCACAAGTACCTGTCTTCACGAGTCCCTAAAGGCACAAATGCAACTAATAGTACCGCGTGCGTGAGTAACTGTACGCGGTATTAAGGCGCAGATAATTAAGGTACATTGCGAACCTCTTTAAATGGGCCCTTCGGCTTCGTTGGATAACTAATTTCCATAATGGAAATTCTAATGGATTTGTTAGTTCAAATTATTGTTTTGTCCGCGGTGGTACCCGGAGGATGCAGGAAGTTGCGTCTTGATTCTTTCCTCCCCTATGGCATAAGTAATTATTTGTCTTGAAAACCAGAAAATTTTGAGCTTGCAACATTGCGAAGTTCATCTATTAAACTGCCTGTCTGGTTGAGCCGCTGGAAGCCCCGTTGCCAAGCTTTGACCGTGATCCTGGAGGATCCTGATACTAGCATCCCTAATGAAGTGTCTATTCGCCCTCAATGCCTCGGGCAACCGCTCTGATGGTCCATTAGTGAAAGACGAATAATATCATATGCTTAGGCAACTACTATATACTAACTATTACGCTACATCAAATTTGCACATCAGGAATGTTATTTAATGTAGGATGTGTTGAGTTAAACTAGTCGGGGATTCTAAGATTATATCTGTGTTGGCTTAGGAGGAATGGGAAATTCAGTCCGCCCGGGGGCTTCTCTAAGAGTTGCTTTGCAAGTGATGCTTAATAACAACCTCCTCAATGAAAATGATCGCAGTTTCTGTTTCTAAGCATCCACCTATAGAGAACAGATAAAAAACTGCAAGAAAAACTCATTTTTCCCAGCGGAAACCGGCTGAAAGCATTTCCTCTTTCCACGATACTTTCCCGCAGACTTCCGCTTTATTTACCGCGCGGAGTTGGAATGAAGTTAACGGCGATTGTTGTTTGAGACGGGCGCACTTCAGACTCAAAATTTGCCCATTTATCATTGGTCGAGTGGGGCGAAATTTGCACTTTGATAACACAATGAAATAGACTTTGAAGCATGGCATTTCTCGTTTCGTAATATAGATCATCGCAATGCACCATTACAACATGTCAGGTCATTGAGTCCTAAAGTAAACCAGAGTGTTAATTAAAATCGTTTCCATAAGCACATTAGTATTATCTGATGGATTATAACAAATATATCACTTTAAACGCTCATTGTTTGTATTGTTGCTGGGAAACGTCAATAATACACTGGCACTATTATAAAGTCGATAACATGAAACAGATTAATAATAGTGCAAGGCTCTGTGGTATTACAATTTTCTCTTGGAAGTTTGATGAAAAAGGGAACGGACACAGTGCAAGAAAAACCATAAAAGTATTTAATGTCTACAATTCTATAGCACGCGCCATATTTCTGATTTCAATAAACTTTTCAGGTTAAAAATCACCACCTGCTACGCCCCTGATTTTATTTTTATATACGGTGTTGATGTGGAAACAGGTCGTTGACGGGGTCTCGCTTTTTCATAAAGGGGCGCGATTAGGAAAGTCGAAATTTTCCACAGGTTTTCAAAATTCCAACAGCTCTAGGGGGTATTCTGTGTGTAAGCGGTAAAGAAAGGACCGGAAGGCCCGGGGTGGGTATTGTCAAGATTTATTTTATCCCTTAAGAAACCAACGATTTCCTACTTCCTTTCGTGACCTAATTTTTGTTTTATTCGTAAGCTAAACCCTAAATACATAGCACGAGCAAAAGCTCTCCAATACATGCTAATAACGACCTTCTTCCCCATCGCCCAGAAAAGTAAATAGTCCCCAATCTTCCCCAAAACGCTTTAAATTTAAAAGCAAGCGTCTTGGCTCTCTTGCTGATGCCAATGTCCTTCTTGATGAGTGTTTCTCATGTGTTCCTACTATTTAGCAAGAAGCCTTTTAGAAATATTTTGGATCTCATACCTTGGTATCGTGAAATTCGTTACATCAAAATAAGAAAATAAATCGTTTTAGGGCCACGATAATAATGTTTTTGAACGTACATAACCATTACTTTTTTACAACATTTCATGTTTTCTATTTTTTATTTCTAACGTTATTCTCTATCTACTCATGTCGAGAGTTTGTAGCTTTTCCAAATAATCCGCTGGCGATTTGATAATCATTTTGTGACGTCACTGGTAATTACGCATGGTGCGTGACATGCGCAATTTAAATGTTTGACTGTGGCCCTGTATACATGTACAAGGTGTCTCTGAACATAGTGCCCTAAAATCAACCACGTATTCTAGATCCCAAAATATGACGAAAATTTAGACGCTTTTTTTCGATATAAAAGGGGTGTGAAAGGTTGATTCTTGAGGATTATTTTTTATTAATATTTTCGAAATCTTTCGAGGTCAACAAAAGAAATCCTGTATTTTATTATAAATTTTTGTGTTGCTATTGAATTTCTACTAAGAAAATGCCAAATTTTTCTAGGAGCTGGTAATACAGGTGGTAGTGCTTAAAATGTACCTAAGCTTTTTTGCACTTGACTTTATTGACAATTTTATAGGAAAAATGTTAAATTTGAAGATGTTTACATAAAAAAGATACTCTTATTGAAAGCCTTCAACAATTTTCGAAAAAATTGACATTTAATAAATATCGGAATTAAAATCCAGTTGGCCTTGAAATGAAACAAAAATATTTTTGATATTTCTGTGCAAGACAGCATTTATTTTATTAAATCTAGTTATTTGTCATTGTCACCGGAACAGTGTTTAATTACAATTATTGTTAAAAAAGATAAAGAAAAAAGGGTTTTAAATTTAACATTTACTTAATAAAACATAGTGTCCCCCGATTTCTTAAATCTCAATTTCTCCAAAGTTCTTGGAGATTTCGACTTTCTACAAGAGAACCTTTTTTATGTAAAAATTTTCGAATTTAATACTTTTCCTATAAAATCGTCAATGAAGTTCGTACAAAAAAAGTTTAGATACTTTTTAAGCATTACCTCCCTGTACCATCTATCTTTAAAAAATGTGGCAATTTCTTTATAGAAATTTAGACACAGCGCAAAAATTATAATAAAATAAAAAATTAAATTTATTTATCTTGAAACGTTTTGAAAATATTAGTAAAAAACCATCTTCAGGAACGAACTTTTCACGCCTTGTATATCGAAAACGAAGCGCCTCTCTATATATATTGTATGTGTATAAGAAGTAAGTCATATTTTGAGACCTATAATAAGTGGTCGAATTTGAGGCACGTTGTTCCGAGACACCTTGTATATTGCATAGGCCTTGGCACTGCGCTTGCGCATTCGATTAATTCTGTGTAGTCATGCTGGACGACCTTTTGCCGTTAACCTGCAAGAGCAACTGCTCAATCGGATTGCCCCATTTTCGAAAGAATTAAACAATGCGCGATCTAAGTGAAACGAATTTTTAGTGGAACTGTTTATAAAGAAACAAAACGTAATGTGAATATGAAACTATTCCATTTTGCCACAGTTCTTATTACCATAACATCGTGCATACTAAAAAAGCAACGGGAAATTTCACGGGTAATTAGAACAGAAAGTACGACCGAGTAATTAAAACGGCCTTAACAAGTATCATTAAACTGCACTCGCGTGTAATTCAGGTCTAGAATGGAGCCATAAAAATGATTTTTTTCATAGATAAAAATTAGCATTTACAGCTCGCTGTTTATGCATTAAGTTCGGTCAGAAATGGGTTACACCTGTACAGCTCCCGGTATTTACATAAGAATTCGTCCATATACCCGGATTAAGATCATAATATTTGGTAAAATATTGCCCTGAGACCCGACTCCTATCTTCTATTCAATTCTAAACACACGTATAAACGTTAATATTCCTTGTCAAAATTCTTAATAGATTCTTTTGGCCCGAAGACACGGTCAGTTGCGCAGGAAGAACGGGCCGATGTGTGGTCGACCCCTCTCTATATTTAACCAACAATAGACGAGAAACTAACGACCCAAAAGTCTATTCAATCGCTTCGTGGAAGAGGCATTTTTATCCAAAACCGTCCGGAAAAATGGTCATTAACAACAAGTTGCAAGTAAGTTGGTGACTTTCCCTTAAAAACTGCGAGGGGGAGGGGGTGGTGACCTACTTTCGCTGCCATCGGTAGATCAACTGGAAACCCCTATAATAAATGGTTGGTTCCGCTAAGTCTTTTGTCTGTCAAAGATAATCGACACGGCCTTAAAGTGGCTTTAGAAAACCCTCAGTTGAGTTGTCATATTGATGGCAAGCAGCCGGTGACAGAGTTATTGCCTCTGTGAAAGAGGGTCTTTGTTTAATTGGGTCACTGGGTACTACTGCCCTTGTAAATCGCCTTGTCGAAGACTAGAAAATCGTTGCTTCTGAGAATGCTCCTATGAAGGTGTTTTGACTTCCATTATTATTTCAAGGATTAGGAGAGCCTGTAGCTTTTGCGTGCGACATAACATCGCGGCCCGGCGGGTTTAAGCAGAACAAACATATGGTTCTTATTATTACTGAAGTAACCTATCTGGTTGCTTTGGTCGAAAGATGATTTACGATCCCTCGGTTCACAAAGAAGACAGAAAAATCCATCTTTTTGTGCATTCTTTCCTCGTTAAGGCTTTATTACGCTAATCACATTAATCAAACACAGTCTGACTCACGATGCTTTCTCAAGAATTTACTTTAAGTTGTCTTTGATGTTTCTACATAATAATAATTGTGCTGGTTTATCGCTTGGGCAAGGTAATACCCGCCCACGATCCATTATCACTTCAAGTGCGTAGGAAATGAGTGATTTATATGAGAGGCATTGTTTCTGGGATTGCGTAACCGCAGAAAATGCTCAGACGATGAGCCAAGGCTTGAAGTCTAATGCATTACTCAAGCATGAAAGAAATGATAAAACTTTTCCCATCTGAGATATCGAAGTTAAATAGGTATTGTCTGCGCCCTTAATGCCGAAGATAGAAATGGGGCATCTATTCAAAGACTACAATAACGAACTGTTTCTATACCAATCTTAAAAGGGGATTTCTATGTGTGAAGATTAAATCAAATGGAATTCTCAGAAAATGCACATACAAGGTGTCCCAGATTCAAAGTTACAGACATTCTTTTGACAATCCCTGTAGATAGAGAGAAAATATTCATGTAAAAGGTGCAGGGTGCATTTAAAACTGTATGAAGCATAATAACTTTGGTATACTAGGTGAGTCAAAAATAAGTTTCGGGCATTTCTTTCATTTGTTTAAAAGGAAGCCCCTTGAATATTTATCAATTTTCCAATTTTCATCTCAATTCTAGACACTTTGAATAATGCACATATGGTCTATAATCGACGATTCACCAATTATAACAATGTTTCAACAAATTTCTGAATTTATTCATTCCTCCATTTTCTTATTAATTCTCATGAGAAAGCGACCTTAATCATACCTCCACCTAAATGATGGGCGCCTGCCCACAATTCTAGGAGGATCACAGAATTTTTAGAAGCAACGTATGGAAATAATTTAATAGCGACCAAAGGATCCATTAAGTGGCCAGCCCGCAGCCCAGATTTAACGTTACTTGACTTTTTATTATGGGGCTCTCACAAGGACATTGTCTATTTTTTTCAGCTTCAAAATTTAGAAGGTTTAAAGACAAGGAAAAAAATGGCGAGTGCACACATTATTCCTGCTATGATTAGGGCCGCTTGCTCAAGGGAATTTAATAGGAAAATGGAGAAATGCCTCATTCCTAACAGAAAACATTTCGAATCATATTTATAAATAGGTACTTACTTAATTTGGTTCAATGTTTTTTTATAATAAAGTTCTAAATAAATTGAGAAATTTATTGAAACATTGTTATAATTGGTGAATCGTTAATTGTAGACCATATGTACCTTATATGAAAGTGTCTAGAATTGAAACGTTGATCGGAAAATTGACAAATATGCAAGAGATTCCGTTTGAAAAAACAAAAGATACACCCGTGACTTATTTTTTACGTACTCGTATACAAAAATTATCATATTTCTACAGCTATAAATGCACCCTACACCTTTTGTATAAGTATTTGCTCCCTATTTATAGAGGTTGTCAAAATATTTGCTGTAGCATTGAATCTGGGACACCCTGTATATCACTCAGAACCTAAGTTCTAGCGTTCTGGATGCGTAATGAATTTTAGATTAGCTAAACTTGGGCCATTCCTTAAAATTCACACGAATTCATAACGCAAATTGTTTTCAAATTTCGCTTTATTTATTATGTTTTTGTTTGCAGAACTACAACAAAAAAGCAATATGTACGCATGCAAAATCGAACAAACAAACCGCATATTTTAATAAATCAACTTCTCTGATAATTGCGAAATTGAGCGTTCCAGCATTCCCCGTCAGTGGCGTGTCATAGAGCCCAGACCATCTCTCTGCAGAACCCCAATGCCTCGGGCTGAATTTAATTTAATTTAAACTTATATTTATCCAACCCCTAGTGAATGTTTTCGAAGCAAAATAGACATATTTAATATCATTTCTAACCCCGTTGCAGTTCGTTTGGAGCTCCTGCGGCTCTGAGCTCACGGAACGGTTCGGGAATTATCTCCAAGAGGTATTTCGTGTCGCGGTTATCTACCAGATTATTGAAAACATGCACGAATGGATATATTGTATTCGGAGGCAGCCATTATGAAATATTCAAGAGACATGTCATGGTTTATGTTTGAACGGAAGCTAACTGTGCGGACGCCTATCATGTGGGTTTTATCTCAAAAACTTTCTATTCATGTGGCCGACACTTTATAAGTAGCTCTTATGAGAGCCGATACTCATAAACTATAAGAGAGTTTGCTTTTGGTGTTATGCTATGCTGGAATGATATTGCTCTATTTGACCCATGGAAATGAGTGCGTGGTATACGAAAACATGTGGAATAACAGAGAGGATTGCAAGCTACAGTTAAGATACAGGAGGAAAACTAAAAAGCACCCGGAAATTCGGGGAATGTTTGCTTTTACATCAAAATAAAACTAAAAGTTCGTACAAATACAGATTCACATCATGTTTTATTTCGAGCTGAATTGGAAAATGTACTAATATTTATTTAAAATTTGGAGCGAGTACTACTCATAAGCGTACACACCCAAAAGCAACTCAACTAGTACTGAAAAACGACATTTGTACATAACGCTTCGCTTACAAGTGAGGGCTGTTACAATGTACAGGGTGTCCTATTTTCAATGCAATAGGGGGATTTCAGGTATTTCCTGAGTAAATGGAGAAAAACCGTGGCCGGGACCCTTGGTCTAATTTTTAAGCCTATTTGAATGGTCTAATCAGCATTTTGATATTTCAATTGTTTTGGGAGATGCAGGGCGTTTTCCGTTTTATGCCGATTTCTTTAGAGCCCCATAACTTTTTGTTTGTGAATATTTTAAATTTTGGCAAAAACATCTTTTGTGCATTTTTTAATGTGAAATCCAGTGGCACAATCGAACTTTTTCTCGTTTAATTGTTTTCGAGTTACAGAGCAAAGTTGCATTTTTAAAAATAAAAACTATAGTTAGCTACCACTCCATTAACTAGAGAATTTTTTTAGCTTTATAAAAATATATAGCTCCATGTATTTACCTCGATAAATAAGAAAATTATAAGCGATTTTTAATTTTTTTTAATTTCAAAAGGAAATGTATCACTGTGCAAAACGTATTTTAAAAATAGAAAATAAGGCCCAATAGTATTTTATGCCATATTAAAAACTTATTGATTTAGAAAAAAAATAACAACATTTTTATTATATCAAGTGTATTTTTAAAAACTTGCCACCCCCAGATTTCTAGAAGTGGATATTATAAATAGAGACACTGTAATACGTTTACCTTAGAAAGGAGGGAAAAGACAAAGGAAAAAACAAGTTTTTTTTAACGACGAATATGGTTTAAGTGACACATCGTTTTAAAAGTATTTAAATTTTTTTAATAACCGCGCAAAAATTTTGTTTTTTTTATTCAAATATTTTCTTAATTTCTGTTGAAAATGTTACGACAAGCATCTACCATTCTTTATTGAAATACTTGAAGATTCTGTACATTAGGGACGTAAACCATGCTTTTAAGATATCCCCAAAGGAACAAATCGAGAGGTGTAAGATCAGGAGATCTAGCTGGCCGTCAATGTTACCTCTTTTGCCAATTTATTTATCAAGAAAATTATTGTCAATAAACTGTCAAATTGATAAAACATAATGTACAGATGTATCAGCATGTTGGAAATGTAATAAATCCCCATCCATTGAGTCTTCATTCTTATTCGTTTTCTTTTTGAAAATTTCACGAAATGACTTATTTTTTCAACTAAGTTTAGATCGACGTCATCTCAGCACCTTTATTTTTAGTTGGTATTTCTAGAAATTTGAGGGGTGGTAAGTTTTTAAAAATACATCCAGTGTACTAAGTGACATAGAATACCGAATACCCAGTAAAAATGTTCCGATTTCAATAATATTTCGTACAAATATTTATGATGCCATAAAAAAAATGTGATTACATTTTCAGTCATATCGGGCTGTATGTTTTGGATATTTCTTTTTTTATGAGTATTTATGAAGGATAAAGAAACTAACTTTTAATGCTACAGCTACCGAACGAGTTCGCACGACGACACCAGCTCAAGATCGTCAGCTAAGACGGACTTGTTGGCTATACGAGATCGATTCTCTACCACCAGAGCAATTGCTAATCAGTGGTTTGCCAAACACGGTAGAGTTATCGGAATGCGAAATGTATACCGACGAATCAGAAGCTTTGGTCTACTTTCACATCGACTACAATTTGTCTTACTTTTAACTCCGGAGCACAAACGAAATCGATTTGGGTGGAGTGGAGAACGATTAACTTGAAATGAGCAGTGGAAAGCAATAGTCTTCAGCGGCGAATCCCTATTTGGACATGCATGACGATTGGGCAAGGGTTAGAACGGGGCGCAACAAATGACGAGATTCACAATTTTTTGTCGAGAGGCATGTTCATCGTGTTATTGGCATTTTGGTATGAAGTGCCATTGCTTGTAAATCTAGGTCGCTCTTAGTCTTTATTAGAGGCAATATGATCGCACAGCGGTACATCCAAGAAATAGTGGAACCTTAAGTTACCCCTTAAGAACCCTCGAAAATCTTATCTTTCAACATGATAATGCTCAACCACATGTAGCAAGGGTAGCATTGGAGTACTTTCATCAAGCTGCTGTGGCCTCCAAGATCTCCAGATTTATTTCCAATTGAACATATATGGGACATTACTGGTAGGAGACTGCAAACTTTACAGCCGCTTCCTCAGACTCTCGTAGTGCTAAACATGAGATAGAAGTTGCCTGAAATGAAACTCCCCAGGAAAATATTTACCACCTCATCAGGAGTTTGCCTGTGCGCATTAATGAATGTGTAAGAAATCGTGACACATCAACACGTTATTATGAAAACCCCTAATAATAGATTAAAATTATTCAATTTATTTGATATTTTAATCATTTACTTCCTTTGACTTCACTGATATTTGTACAAAATATTATCGAAATCGGAACATACATATTTACTCACTTGGTGTATAACAGAACTCCAATATTGAAAGAACTGAAGATCTAACTGTCCACTGAATATGTCCGTTATTGCATATCCATCGATCGTTAAAATTTCGGTTTAACTATTCTCGGACTAAAACAGTGTTATGACTAGGCGCGCCAACTTATTGGAAATAAATATTTACCATCTGCGCTAATGGAATTTCGTCTAGCAGTTGTGGAAGGCAAATGTTTAATATTTCAGTATACCTCTCGCCGTTAATGTTGCCGTCAAAAACGCGGTAAGCAAATCTACCCCCCAAAATAAAGCATAATAGAGGAAAATTGGGTATATTGGACCTTTTGTTAAATTGGACCACCGCTAAATCTCAAATTGTAGTTTTTATTTTTACGTATTGGCAGCACCGCACGATTAGGAACAACTTCATGTTGGTCGGCCATTTTATTTTTTCACTTAAACTCACGCGATCGAGTGTTGTTTCCAAATTCCAATTTCCAATATTCCAATGTAACTTTTAGTGTTTTGTTCTAAAGGCGTAGCAAAGTTAATGGTAAGCTTTTAGTATTTGTATTTATAATTTACGTTCATTATCTATTTACAATTTGCTGCAGTGAAAAAATATCGGCTTTTATAGTTTATGTTGTTGCATTTTTTTTAAATTTTGATATTGAGCAGTTTCTTAAAATTGGACCGCAGGTAGTTGGGTAAAATGGACCGGTCCACTTTAACTGATACAAATGATTGTCCCTACATATGATGGAAAATAAGTATTATAGGTGGAATCCTGAAAATTTGCAAAATGCAATACATGATTGTGAAAATGAAGGTATCGAGCTGAATGAGTGCGCACGATTTCACAAAGTTCCTAAACCTTGAAAAGACATTTGGATAAGGACGAGATAAGCGAAAATGCGGAAATAAATAAAAAAGAGACGGACTGTTTTCAAAAAACAATATAAAAATATTATAGTTGAACATATATTGAAGTTGAAACAACATATGTTCGGCTCTTACGAAATTGCAGAGAAGAATTCTGTTCCTCACAATTTTAATCGCCCGAAAGAAATGACAGGCAAAGCTTGGAATTACGCTCTCATGAAACGACATAAAGATAAGATCAGTCCCAGAACCCTAGAAGAAAATAAGTAAACTTAAAGGAAATAGACAAAACAGACAATAAACAGATCGATTTGTAAAATAGAATATAGAAGGAAGCAGAATACGGAAAAGATATATGTGAAGAACCTTAGAAAAATGATGAAAGAAAGCACGAGTGAAGAATCAAATTAAGAAGAAGAAATATTTATTCTAGATGTTTCTGGCAGATTTATCTCAGAAATTTATCTAAGAAATTAATGTGCCAAATGTAAACATAGTAATTTTGATAAAAAGACCTAAAGTGGATTGGTGCAGTGCGTACATTGCCATGATTGAAATCATGAAACTTGCACCAACAAGCCTGACATATGCGATAATTGTTTAACTTAATTTTACGACCTATATTTAATACTGCTAAAACTTAAATATCTGCTACTGTTGTTCTAAGATATTTTTTAAGAAAAGCATTTTTTTTTTTTTTTTGCTTTGCGTATTAGAGTCCCTTTTAGCTACCCCGTGGTTTAGTTAATATGATTGGTTGGCTAATTTGAAACAAAGTTTTGATCTCGAATTTTGTTCATTATTGAAAAACATATAACAATTGTATTGATTTATCTTTAATTTAATAACTGTCCTTTTATTTAATGTAATAGATAATTCTAAATTATTCCGAAAAAAAACAGATTTGACAAAAGTGATTTAGTATAACCGACTTTTCCCTACATTAAAATAAAATCTACCTTGATTTTTGCGTGTTATTGTTACAAAATTATTAATTTGATTAATATCGATTGTTGTTGCAATTAAAAATTTCTGCACTGCTAATATGAGTATCATCAAATCAAATAATGTTGAGCCCAAAACTCCTATTTTGCCTAATCTGTTCTAAATACTAACTACCAAAAACAATTCGCCGTTCTATGTCACCATCACTAAGATGCTGAATTATTCTTTTTTTGTATGGAGCAAAATTGTGTTTTTTTTAGTATTTTTTGCACTTTTGGTTTAGATACACGAACTTCCGTTTCTATTTATCGAGAGGAGCCATTAGGATTTTCCTCAACTTAAGCTAAGAGGGTTATTTCGGTGTCTTGTTGGTTCATTTTTGCATGATGTTTAACCCTAGGCTTCTCAAAAGATCCGTAGGGTAATACACGTTCTTTTAATCTGGCGAATATAGTGTGTTACTTCAATACGTGGCTAAACTTCAAGGTGTGATTGTTTGAGTGATTTTAAGACAAAAAAATGTATATTCTAGTAAACATAAGTTTATACAAGGTGTTTCTGAATAGATGGTAAACATTTTAATGAGTGAATTCTGAGCCAAATTGAAGACGAAACGTTCATATAAAGACATATCCAAAAAGGCTTCGTCTTCTATCTACTGGGTGTTAGAAAACACTTCTTTTTCATTTTTTTAAATTACTTGTTTATTTTTTATCGAAACTTGCTGAAAATTCATAGATATCATACGCCGAGTCTTTCGTACAAACGGAAATTTTCGAACTTTGATTTTATATACGCGGTGATGCGGATTGATGGGTCTTGAGCTCTCACTTACTACATATTTTTTTTACATTAGTAGGTGGGGATCATTTTCAGCAGCTGCTATAAAATTAAAACACTATCACATTAAATAAAGTTAAGCTCTCGTTTAAGCTTGGTTGATTAACATTGATGTTAATAATTACATCTGCAGGAAGCAGTTGCTTATTATCGCGAATATCACCTAAACCATCGATTTAAGCGAAATTTTGCAAGAGGCTGAAAAGTAAGAAAATTCAATGCGGATTTCAGAAATTTATCTAACACAATCAAAATGTTAACAGATTTCAACGAAATCGAATGAAGGATCATTAAAACTTTTACGAAAAAACTATTTAAAAAAATTTGACACCCTGTATCTTAAAAACGAAGCATTACCGGATGGATTTATATAAACTTTTCGTCTTTGAATCACTTCTTGAAATTTGGGCATGTACTTAAATAACTCCACGTACATTCTTGTTGGTACGTCTTCTTTTAGGGAATCTTCAATAAAGTAGCGTTTATTATATTGCGTTTCTATAAATATGTATACTAAAGTAGTAAAGGAAAAACATAGCTACTAAGTAAGTTTCTGCAACTTGGCCTGCGTTAAAATTACAGTGATAGTATACGCTAATTACATACAATTTTTCAAAATTTTTATACTTCGTATTATTAACATGAGTCAACACCAAAAAGTTATTAATTTGAACAATTAATCATTATTTTAAACAATGGCTTGAAACATTAAATCTAACTATATTTACGTTTCTAATATTTATTTATATGAAACAACTGCGTAAAATGTTAAATAGCTATAATACCCTATATGAATTCCGATACCAAATATAAATTCCTTCTTTAATTCTTTCTCTTTTTGGTTTGTTGCAGTATTTTTCTATCGTGTGCCGTTTTCGTAGAATTTACAAAAATATCTATCGATGCAAATTATGTAAATCCAGTCTACATGTTCCGATCAGTAATCCAGGATGCCATAGCTGAGTTTCAGCCATTTTAATAATTTTGTTTTGATTTTTGACGTTTCACATTTTCAAAATATGAGAAAAATTGTAAAACTCGCCACCCTGTATATTGAAAATGCTGCGTTTTTAGCCATGGGTCTATTAGCATTGTTTTATTATTTTGTAGAGTCTAATCGTTCCCCGAATATCTCTAATGATATGGTACATCCTGTATAAATAGACAATTGCGTTTCCTATTTGTAATTGCACTTCTGTCCTCATCTTTAGCTGATTTCGACATTACGGGATCAATCTGTATCAAAAACTCAATATTTTTAAGCTTTGGGTAGTTTTAATGCATAAAAAAATGCTCTGTAGGCAAGAAAGCATGAAGTGTGTAATAGCTACGAATGCGAGCAGTAAATAAAGGTTTATAGGTGACCTTATCAGGAGGTCTTTTTCAAAAAATCGTTTTTTAATGTTCTTGTTTACCGAGGTAAATATATGAATCTATATATTTTCAGAACACTAAAAAAATCTCTAGTTAATGGAGCCACAGCCAACTACGCCTTCCACTTAAAAAATGCAACTTTGGTCCGTATCTCGAAAACAAATAGAGCTAGAAAAAATCCATAACGCCGCCATATTCCACATAAAAATGCACAAAAGATGTTTTTGCCAAAATTTAAAATATTCACTAACAAGAAGTTATGGGGCTTTATCAAAATCGGCATAAAACGGAAAACACCCTGTATCTCCCAAAAGAATCGAGATATCAAAATGCTGTTTCGACCATTGAAATTAGCTCAAAAATCGGGCCAAAGGTCCCTACCACGGATTTTTTCCATCTACTCCTGAATTTCGGTAAATACCTGAAACCTCCCAATTGCATCGGAAATAAGACAACCCGGACGCAGCTCGACCAAGTGGGCGGCGCAGGGTCGGACTTGCACCGCTCGAGTCCCCAGCTCAAATCCGGACGGTCAGACGGGACCTGGGTGGCAGGGATTCCCCCGGACGGAGCTAGGTGGAATTGGTCACATTAGCTGATGCATGCTTGTAAGTTTTACAGGCTCGGAAAGTCGGAGTTAACGAGGTCTTACATTCTCCTTTAAGGACTTTTTATGTATGTGATTGAGCTTTAATTTGTTTTGTTCGCCGCTTTATTAAGTTCGTGACGACGCAGAAAAACGCATAAAAACTCAACTAAAAATTATTTTCAAGCATTAATTGCAGTATTCAATAAAGCCTCATGTCAGATGATTAATGTTCCCAATATTAAAACATTTTTATTGAATATCTTTAATAAATGGGCGGTCGCAATTTATTATATGTAATTACTATCCCGAACGATTTTTATCTGAGGATGCCTCTCCACTCGCAACGGCAGTAATAAAATATGCATGAGACGCAGATCTGAATATTAATTTTTGCCGCCCATTGTGGGACGCCCTTAAAACATCTGCCCCCTCTGAAAATGCGGAAAAAGTGCGAAATCTTTCGATCTTCATTATTATCCGAATTAAAGCCCTGGAAATGCATATTTCAGTGAGCGCCTGCAGCTTGTTTCCTCGTGGAATATCAATCGGAAACGGCTTCGATATTCATTAAGTAAATTCGATATTTAACGGAGGAAAATGGAGGGTTTTATTTAGATTTAAGGCTGCATCAGCAAATTTCCGTTTTAAATTCATTGCCTCAGAGTTTTATCTGCTGCAACTTTTAAGTGAGAAGAATAACCCACCCTGTCAAACACACGTATAAATCACAAGCCAAAACCCATAAACGGTTGGTAGGTTCTTTTAGCATATAATTTTGTATGGAGCTTTATCGGCCATAGGGATCTTCGCTAACGGTGCCGGATAATGAAAAGTGGGTACCAACCGCGCCCCCGCGCACCCAGCGAACACCCAAAGACAAACGGTCTTTTGGTGATGGACCTCTTTTAAAATGTATTCCCTCTGCGAAATATTTATGTTATGTTTTCGCGGGGAATGTGAATACAAATTGCTTCATTATCGCAATTTGCGTAATTTTGTCCCTCACGCGTATAATGGCACGTTTTAAGGGCAATTTGGAGGACAGGCTGCAGCCGCTGTAGCGAATTTCGAAATGTGTCTTCTGAAGATGGACATTTTTGCGCTTCGAAAGTAAGAGTCTTACGTCCGTGCATCTTCCCGCAAGACCAAAAACGAAACGCAGCTTTCACCTTTATTCCATAATGCAAAGTCGCTTAAGGAAGATCGGCTCTTTCAGCTGCTCATTAAGCGCTCTTAATAAAGTCATGGCACTTCTTTTAGTTGTGCATACAAGGCAGGCCAGGGGTGTCTCAAAAAGGCAGTTCGCTAAAAATCAGTGAGCATCGAGGGGATCAACAGGGGACTAATACATTCATTAACCTTCTGAAGGCGGCTTCTTTGCGTTAACGAACTGTAACCCCATCAAAGGAATCAGTCCGGTCCGTCTATAGAGTCCCATCGGGATAGTAAATTGAGCAGTAATGAAACGTTCAGTGAATGTTGCGAATGACAAGAAGGAAATTGCTTTTTTGATGTATCAACCCATGGCTACATGTGCGTTTAGTTTATCTCTACTTAGCCGTTATTTGTTTTATTCAATACAACCGGGGGGCTTCGGGCGGAAAGCCAGAAAAACAACATTTAACTTGGGAAAAATCCCCGAATCCCGAAAGTTTTCCTGCGGATTGCGATGCCTTTTAACAATCAGCTTTTTCATTCCCGACGATATGAAAATCCTTTTAGCCTACTTCGAAGTTTGCTCGTTCAGTTTTAAGGGCGGATATTTAAAAAATAAAATCGCTTTGGCGAACGCCAGAAAGCCATTGTCTTGATTACCAGTTGTAGATTTTCCTTTGAAACCATATAAAAATTCATAGGTTCTCACACTTCCTAGCTGGTCTCGCGAGACCTACATGATCAACTGCCGGGGGTTGAGCAAAAGGCATAACTTATGATAAAAATTCGATTTGTGTTCTTGCTGCGTCCAGCTTTTACAAATTACCAAGCACCGAAACCTCCTTTCGAGATATTTAACCGCCCGATCGGGGCTTAGCCCTGAAAATGCTTTAGGCTAATCCCTGGACCTTTTTTTTGGGAATTCGGCGCAAAATTATTCCAACAGGATTTATTTACGCTAGACATGGCCCAAAGAGCATTTCAATAACCGGGGTCGACACCTTTTTATTAAAGTCCTACAACCCCCTTTGTAAGGGATTAATTCTGCCAGGTTTGGCAACGTGTCAGATCTATGGTTGAAAACGCACAAAGGATTTCATCGAGACAAATTGCCGGAATGCAGAAGAACACCCATATTCGATCGTGAACACCTGAAATTATGGACCGAATCCCTCACTTTTCTTGGGAGCAGTGAATTTGAATTGAGGTCATCATCGAGAGCTAATTGCACTTCTCGATTGAGCTAAATGTGAAAATTTACAACTTGCAATTTATAGACTTCAGGAAGCTCCCGTTTGGTCAAAATTAGCATTAAGATCTCCCTTTCGATTCTTAATATTATGAGCCAAATTCCTTGGTTAATCTTGGGGTAGTGGATATGAGCTGCTCGTCATTAGCCAGAGTTAAATGACTTTCTAGAGGAGCGCCCTAAATACACAAATTTGTGCCTTCCAAATGGGAGAATCTGGAAAGCTCATTTTCGGTTACAGTATGTATCAACCCTTCATCTCCTGAAATTATGAGCTGCATTCGTCAGTTGTCGTGGGAGCAGTGATTATGAGTTGAGCAAGAATTTATTGCCCGAAAACTACACTAAATATAGAAATTTATAACTTGGCATTCGAACACTTCTCAAAGCTCCCGGTTGAAATGTTCGGAAAATGTTCCTTTCGAGTCTTAATATTATGAGCCAAGTCGCTTGGTTTACCTTGGGATAATGGGCATAGGTATTTGCTCATTATCCCGAGTTTAATGAGTTTCTCACGGAGAACACTAAATATCCAAATTTCTGACATCGAAATGAAATAATCTAGTAAACTCTATCTATACTATATCTACTATACTATACTACTCTATCTAGTGAAACTAAGCGGGAGTATGCCACTACATGCACTAATGGACAAAACTAAGTAAGCTTTTGAAATTTTCAGAAATAAATTTAATTCGACCCTTAGGAACGTTCACATACAGGGTGTTATTTATGTACGCGACCACACTTCAAGGGGTGATTCTTTAAGTGATTCCAAGACGAAAAGTTTATATAAACATAGGTCCGATAGTGATTTGTTTTTAAGATATAGGGTGTCAAACTTTTTTTTTTAACGTTACGTATTAAAAAAACTATTAAGTAATAAGAAGTCACAAATTAATATAACGTTCAAATTTGATAGTAGTTTTAATGTAGTATAAAGGAATCTTAAGCTGAAAATTGTTTGTCTCTTTTTGCTATTGGCGTCCAAGGGTAATGCCGGAAATTTAAGGGAAATTAAACAAGAAAAAAGTTTTATAAAACTACACTTAAACAAATGGTGCGCAACTTTTTTAGAAAAAAAAAAACATTTAACCATAAGTAACACGAAACTTACAATAGGTGTTGAAAATGTCCTCATTCAACTTCAATGCAAGCATTAGCTCGTCTTAACATATGTAGATTGCCTAACACGTTGAAATATTTCCGGCGTATATCTTATCTGATTACATGAATTCCGTATCCGTTGGATTAATTCTTCGTCAGTGTTGACTTGAATTCTATAAACGAAGGACTTTACATGACCCCAAAGGAAAAAATCTAACGGATTTAAATCTGATCACCTGGGTGGCCATGACTGTGCTTAATGTGAAAAAAATATAAAAGTTTCAAAAAAAATCAGTGGCGCATAGATAACAATGATAATCATAAATAACACTCCTAAATTTCAACAAAATCGGCTAAAGGATTATTAAGATTTTTACGAAAAAACGATTTTTTAAGAAAAGTTTGACGCCCTACATCTTGAAAACGAAGCATTGCAGGACCTATGTTTACATAAACTTTTCGTCTTAGAATCACTCAAAGAATCGCCCATTGAATTTGGGTCACGTACTTAAATAACACCATGTACTTTATGTCTTATTTATAAAGTAGATATTCGTTCAATGTACACAGAACAATTTTTTTATTGTTTTTATCGATAATTTTTTTGCTGATTACCGATGTATACTGGAATAAAACTAAAGAAACTATGATTTGTATCAATTTTTATTAGTTTAAACTTGTGTTTTGTGTAGAATGCTCATACGAATTTAGTGCGTACCACTGCGAGAATGCCTGTCTGAAGATATTTATCTGAAGACTTGCAAACCAAAATTGTTAAAGCGCTTCAGAAGGAAACGAGGCAATAACACATTGCAAAATATTTTTCTTTACACAAATCCGTGGTATCCGAAATATTAAAGAGGTTCAGGGCACGAGGAAATGTTATTACTAACAGATGTTGTGGTGGCAGGCTAAGAAAAACGACCAAACACCTAGACAGGCGTATAAAAATGATTGCTGGGGCACAACCGAATTTGTCTGCAAGGGGTGTTCTACGCGAATTGGGAGTGGAAGATTTAAATTATAAAACTGTACAAAGACATTGTAATGAGATAGGGCTTGTAAGCAGACGACCAGCAAAAATACCATTGATTTCTCCGAAAAATAGAAAAGCCCAGCTTACTTTTGCCCAAAAGTAATTAAATTGCGATTTAGCATTTTAGAAAAAGTCTTATTCAGTGACGAGACCAAAATAAATATTTTTCGATCTGATAGGATAACATGGGTAAGGCGTCCAGTTGGTAAACGGTATGACCCCTAGTACACTTTAGTCACAATAAAACATAGTAGAGGTTCTATTCTTTTAAGGGAATGCTTTTCGTCCTACAAAACGGGTCAAATTGATTTCATTAAATGAAAAATGGAAAGATTCATGTATTTAAATATTTTGAAAAATGTAATAGAATCATTTTGTGACAACAATCTGTCAGTTAATTAGATATTCTAACATAACAACAATCCGAAATATAAAGTAACCATCGTTACCAATTGGCTCAAGAAATAAAAAAATCGTTGTTTTAAATTGGCCAGTGCAAAACCCAGATTTGAATCCTATTGAAAATTTATGGAATTAATTAAAAGTGCAAATTAGAAAATAATATGTCACAAATATAGAAGATTTAAAGCAATCCATTCAAAACATGTAGAGAAATATGAATGTATCCAAAATAAATACTCTTCTTGAATCAATGCCTAGAAGGTGCAGATGCTATTAAGAATAAAGAGGATGTTACGCATTGTCAATTTGGTGATTTTGTTTTATCAGAAGTGTTTATTATCAGTTTTTCCAGAGTTTCTTTAGTTTTGTCCAACTATATATTTTTTTAATAAAATAATTGACTGTTTTGTTTATAATATAAACTATTCGTTATAAATGTTAGTATACTTCTTTTCTTGGCTTATGTTATTATCATACAAGGTGTCCTTTATTCAATGCCCATGACAACGCCTATAGATAAAGAGAAAGCATAATACTTTTTTCATATAAGGCACGTTAAAAATAAGTCATGGCTATATCTTTTGTTTTTTTAAGTAGAACCTCCTGAATATTTGTCAATTTTCTGATTTCCGTTTCAATTCTAGAGAGTTCTCATTTAAGGTATATATGGTCTGCAATTAACGATTCACTAATTATAACAATGTTTCAACAAAACAACAAACAAGAGGATTAATTAAATGGCCAACCCGCAGCCCAGATTTAACACCACTCGATTTTTTTTTATGGGACTCTCATAAGGATACTGTCTATTTTTTTCAACATCAAAATTTAGAAGGTTTAAAGACAAAAACAAGAAAGGCGAGTGCGCATATTACCCCTGCTATGATTAAGGCCGCTTGCTCAAGGGAATTTAAGAGGCGAATGGAGGAATGTCTCATTCGTAACGGAAACATTTCGAACCGCATTTATAAATAGGCACTTATTTAATTTTATTCAATGTTTTTTTACAATAAAATTCTAAATAAATTGAGAAATTTATGGAAATATTGTTATAATTGGTGAATCGTTAATTGTAGACCATATGTACCTTAGATGAAAAGTGTCTAGATTTGAAGCGCAGATCGGAAAATTGGCAAATATTCAGGTGGTTCCATTTGAAAAAACAAAAAATATACCCATAACTTATTTTTGACGCACCCTGTATAAAACAACGATTATGCTTCATACAGCTCCGAATGCACTTTAAATTTAAAGAACAGCAATATGGAAAGTTTCCTCAGTTTTGTCCATTGGTGTATGTGCTATAACTCCTGAAACGATGAGATGAATTCCTCAGTTCCCTCGGGCGCAGTGAATATGAGCTCCAGATCACTGGGCCTTACAGTCTTTTCAAATCGATGCAAGACTTAATTTTCAATAGCACAAACCATATGAGCGTGCCAGGAGGATAATTTCCCTCTCTAAAGTCATTTTCAGCAGAATCAAGATTAATCTCGTCTTGACTACTGCAAGTAATAAATACAGGGGACCTTTACTCCTTTACCTTGCTTAACCCGACTATTACATAGCACAATGCCGCCATTGTTGTATTGTTCGCCTTACAAACTTACAAGCAGTTAGACCGTGGCATCGTTTGTAACTGCATGCTGAATTATTGTCGTTTTTCGTTGGAAAGTTATGCCAGAAACTCTCCCAGTTCGGCTTTATGCGCCCAATTACGTCCTCATCGGTTCGATTTCAAACTTTCGCAGAAACGTTGAGTATAGTAATGAAGTAATGGGTAACTGTCAGCGGCACAAACCGGCTCTAATTGATGTCAATAATTGAAGTGGTGAAAAAGTACCGAATATGGAGTTATCGCGCCAACGTGTAATTAATTCGAGTGCCCTTCGTTTCAGCGGTAAATTGATTTTTTGGATGAACATTGGTTTGAATGCGACGACCTCGAGGTCATCCGCCCGCAGAACTCTTCGTTATTGTCTTGAGGGATATTGCCATGGAAAATTATTCATGATTGGCCACATAAACCTGTTGAATCGATTAAATAAACGTCGCCCTTTAAAATTGATGATGAATGAACCCCAAGCGCGGTAATTCCTATTCCACCTGTATAATAAAGTTGATTCGCCCAAAGTTTTATGGAAGAATGCGAGAGGGGCGCATCTGTATTTTAATTCGGCGATGGTCCCCCCAGGAAAATTTCCATATGAATTTCAAGTACGTGCCACTGTTCTATGAGGAATTTGCGCTCATATTTATACTGAGGAGGGGCACATTTTCAATGAGGAACAGGGCCGGATTGAGCGGCAATTCGCAGAAATGCTTCGTTCGATATTTTATAGGTAGCCGCTGCTTCCAGCCCAGGACGTATCAATTACGGACAATGGCCGTGGACTACAAAAGAGACGAAGGTATTCTAATACTTATTATACCCCAACAAACACGGTCCCATTCATCGAGAAATTCGATCCCGCCAGAAGCAGCACACAAAGGGCGTTTAGCCCCAGAAAATGTCAAGCCATACGATCCGTGTTGATGGTGTCGATTCTGGATGTTCTTTTAGTGGGACCAAAGTCGTTTTTCTTAAGAAAGGTCTCGACATTTCTGCACGATTTAAGCTACGAGCTCGCTGATGCGTCCTTAAGGTCGGGCCACAGAGGAGAACGCGCGTAATTGCGCGTCGGCCAATTAATATCGAATAAAAATATTTATAATGTCGACTAACTACCAATAAAAATACCATTGCGACGGGTCAAAGCGAGACCGCGGGCAGTAATTGTGACCATTGGAAAAATGACAGTCGGATTGATATTTCTGCAATGCGAACGTCATTTTTGTATTGCAAGGAATGTCTGTATTGACTGGGAGAAGAGAACAACGAAATGACGATTTTCAGTTTCAGCTGAAGGGTTTTGTTGCGTGAAAACTCACTAGTCAGATTTGACGAGTCTCGCTATACAGGGCGTTCCTTAATGTCGTGCTAACATTTCACGATGTGATTCCTCAGGTCATTTCATGAAGAAAAGTTCGTATGAACGTATGTCCGCAACGGCTTAAATTTTTAGCCACAAGGGTTGAAATTTTTCTCTTCAAATCGTTGTTTTTTTATTTCTCAAAAAGTACTTTAGTTATTGCTTTCAATTTTGATGTACGTTAATAGGACATAAAACTCCGCATTTTAATAAGAAAAGTAATTTTACTGCTCAACCAATGGCGTCCCCGCATATGTTTTCCGATATGGTTTAGGAAAAAAAGTGGTACGCCACTGACATTTTGTGCGGGGATTTTGTGATTAGACCGGTGAATTCTACATAAAAAAGTCTCCTAAAATAAACTAGAAACTATAATATATCATATAAAATAATAACTTATAGGGAAAGGTCGGTTATATTGGACCACTTTTGTTAAATCTATTTTTTTTTCGGAATAATTTAGAACTGGCCAAATTATCCATTACACCAAATGAAAATACAGTAATTAAATTAAAGATAAATCAAACAATTATTATATACTTCTCAATAATGAACAAAATTCGAGATCAAAACTTTGTTTCAAATTAGTCGTATTAATTGGACCATGGGGTGGTTAAATTGGATTTTAATACAAGCGAAACAAAAAAATATATATATACAGATATATTTTTAATATTTTGAAACAACAGTTGCAGATATTTAAGTTTTAGCAGTATTAAATATAGGTCGTAAAATTAAGAAAAACAATTATCGAATATGTCAAGCTTGGTAGTGCAAGTTTCATGACTTCAATCATGGCAACGTACGCACTTCATTAATCCGCTTTAGGTTCTTTTTTATCAAAATAATTAAATTTACATTCGGCTCATTCATTCTCTTGGTCTTCTGACATGCAGCTACCAGAATCATCTAGAACTAACATTTCTTCTTCGTAGTCTGATTCTTCAGTTATGCTTTCCTTCATCATTTTCCTGCGCTTCTTTACACGTATATTTTCCGTATTCTACTTCCCTCTATTTTCTGTTTTACAAATCGATCCTTTTCTCTATTTCCTTTAGGTTTATTTTTTGCCTGAAGTTCTGGGGCTAATTTTATCCTTATGTCATTTCATGAAAGCATAATACCAAACATTTCTTGCCATTTTGTGTGATTAAAATTGTGAGGAATAAAATTCTTCTGTGCAAGTTGGTAAAAGCCGAACATATGTTGCTTCAGCTTCAGTATGTGCTCAACTACAATATTTTCAAATTGTTCTTTGAAAACAATCGGTCTTCCTTTATTTATTTCCGCATTTTTGCTTGTCTTGCCCTTATCCAAATATATTTTCAAAGTTTAGGAACTTTATGAAATCTTGTGCACTATTTAGCTCACTTTTACAATCATGTATTGCATTTTGCAAATCTTTTGGTTTCCACTTATAACACTTATTTTCCTTCATGTCTAAAAACAACCATTTGCATCAGTTAAAGTGAAGCGGTCCATTTTACTCAACTACCTGTGGTCTATTTAATCAAACAGCACAATATCAAAATTTAAAAAAAATTACAACAACATAACCTATAAAAGCCGAAATTTGTGTTACTACAGTAAATTGTAGATATATAATGAATGTAAATTATAAATACCAGCGCTGAAAGCTTATTTTTAACTTTACTACGCTTTTAAAACAAAACGCTAAAAATTGTTTATAATCGCATGGTGCTGCTAACTCATAAAAATAAAAACTACAGTTTGAAGTATAGTAGTGATCCAATTTAGTAAATGGTCCAATCTACCCAACTTTCCCCTAATGAACTTTTAAAATAAACAAATTATTAATTTAATCAAGAATGGCTCATTTAACAAGAAAAGTGTATGAGACTTTTTCATGTAGAATTGACCAGCCTAACCAAAAAAATATATTCCCGCGAAAAACTGTAAGTGGCGCAGCAATTTTTTCGTAAATAATGTCGAAAGACATGTATGCAGGGACGCCACTAGTTGAGTAACAGAATTTCTTTTCTTATGAAAATAAGAAATTTTATGTTCTATTAACATACACCAAAACTTAAAGTAATATCTAAAGTACTTTCTGGAAAATTTAAAAATAACTATTTGAAAAGAAAAATTTTAACACGCTATAGCTAAAAATTTGGGCCGTTGCGGACATATGTTAACATAAACTTTTATGCATAAAATTATCTGAAGCACTACACCGTGAAATATTAGCACGACATCGAGGAACACCCTGTTTAGAGCGTAGACAAGTAGACTCCGAGCATAATGGGCGCGTTCAAGGAATTTGCAGCGGTCGAGCGCTGCAGCACTTGAAGCTTGAATTCGTTCACCGCTTTTGTATGATAATTTAATTCGAAAAGCAGCTGTTAATTTAGGGCTGAAAATTCAAGCTTTCCAGCGTCATCTACTTTACCGCTGTGAGTCAGCGCTATAGCGAAATACGACCGCTGGAATAAAGCACTGCAGCGCTGTTGTTCTCTGAACGCGCCTAATGATTTAGAAATAAGAGAATTAGAGCCGTTTTATAAATTCTACAAAAACGACCTTATCAAAACTTCATATTACAATCACTAGTTTATACAAAAATGTGTTTAACTTTGTGTTGCTTTCTTGTCGTAGATTGAAAGGAATTATTCCTCAGGGCAACGATCGATGCCAGGAACATTACTTTTCAAATTTCTATCGAAACAAATAATGATGTTGTGTATTTGAAGTCGAACGTCAGAAACAAACAACGAAATTGGAATATAATGGAAGTAATATCCGTAATTTCGTTGTTTCTCTTAACTGTTTCCTTTAACAAAAGCAATATTGGAAGCGACGTGGATCGAGAACCATCGGCTTGTTCATAACTCTTAATCGGATTTAGATTAATAAATTATTAATAATGTCCTCCTTCCACTCATACATTACGTCTTATCAATGATTGATATAAGTTTGATTGTGGCGATATTCCTTCTGCCGGAGCGAAGAAGAAGAGGCGTAACGGAATAACGGGGCAATAAGTCTAATTTCCAAAATTTCCTCCATAGAAATGACGCGGATCGTTGGCCAAGGGGATTTGATCACATTAGTTTGCAAAAATCGTTCGATTGGATGGTGATTACGACCCACCATAAACCACAGATTCTTCTAGCGGAAAACACATTAAGAAACGGAAACACACCCCGTTTTATGTGCTGTCTTAGGGTGGCAGTATCGATAGTTGCCCTCCTCTAAACTGCTCAATTCCGAGTTATCGACACTAAAACTCTGAGGGAAATTGCCACAGTTAGCATAAAAGTAAACGCGCTAAGAATTCATTAAAAACTTGGAGATATACTCTCACTTTTCTTCTTGAGAGAATTAAACTGAAATATGTCCTCAAGCCCCCAAATAAACTCAGCAGCATGTTGTTTATTTCGTCGTGAGAAAAATGTGTCCATTTTAATTATTCAGCCGGCTAATCTTCCAAAATTACCTCGGAAAACTTCTTTTTAAATTTGTATAAACGCAAATAAGGCAGGTGCGGTGAAGACGATTAAAGCGCTGGAATGAAAATTAAGCTGCCACATTTAAGAGTAAAAAGAAATCGGTCTGGATTAAGGCTTCTGGAAGAGACATCCGAATATTTGTTTTCAGTATATTAAGTCAAGAAATGAAAGAAAAATTACGAGAAAACATTTTAATTTAGTTTACGCACAGATGAATCGAAAATGTTTGTTTGCATCTTAGTTTCCATGGCGGAAACAGCGAGTTTACAGCCAGCGGGCGCTGTTATATTTTTACGGCCCGTCGCTCACGGCAACGGGCCGTAAAGTAAAAAACAACACCTCTTAATTTTTTAACCGCCTTCAATCAAATAACTGGGTGTAATTTTATTCTACTTGCTCGTAAAAAAAACATCATTTGCTCGTAAACCGTTGTACACACAAAGGGCCAAAAGAAGTACGAGGTTGTATCAAATATAAACGAGTCTGATTTTTTTCCATTACGAAGGGATCCATGATCATGAGGGAGTTGATGCGCAGATGACCTGTAGGTATTTTAGTACGAAAAAAATCCATGAGCGAGACAGAAGTGCATGTCTCCGTGGAGCATCGGGTTATAATCAAGTTTTTGACTGAGGAAGGAGTGAATCCCACTGAAATTTAGCGGCGGTTATAGGCACAGTTCGGCAACAACACCCTGTTAAGAACTCGTGTGTTTGCATTGCACAGAGAATTTTTGATAGGGCGTTAAAACGGTCGAGAACGAGTCACGCTTGCCGCCCAAGGATAAGTGTGGCCGAAGGCAACATTGAGGAGGAAATCTCATAGAGGGAAATCGGCGCATCACTCTCTGGGAAATTGTCGGGGAACCGAACATCAGTTATGGGAATGTCCCCCAGATCATGACAGACGACTTGAAAATGCGCAAAGTGTTCGCTTGATGGGTTTCCCGTCTCTTATCGGAGGATCACCAGCAACATTGATTGAAGATTTCTCAGCGACATTTGAATCGGTTCCACCAAGAGGATGAAGTCTTTAAATTACATCATTATCTATGATGAAATTTTGGTACACCATTACACACACGAGTCTAACAGGCGAGTATGTAGTAGAGTAGGATAGTGAGAGTGGTATGGAGTGAAGAAAAAGAAGCGAAAGCAGGTTCGCGCAGGCAAAGACGCGCTTATCCTATACTAGGGTTCATGAGGCCAATGCTACAACGCAAAAATTGGATGCACTAGGCTGGAAACTTTGGAACATTTGTCAAATAGTCCCGACTTGTCCCCTTGTGACTTCCATCTTTTTGGACCTTCCAAAGAAACATTGGAGGCCAACATTCTGACGACAACGACGAGGTGGCAGCATTCGTGCTCTAATGGCTACAAGAACGTTCAAAGGGTTTCTACGATAATTGAATAGAAAAACTCCCAATTCGATGGAAAAAATGTAGTTCTAGGACGGTAGATTATGTACAAAAATAATAAAACGCTTGTAAAAATTATTGCAACACGTTTATAACTTTTATAAACCTGACATTTTAAAGAAATGCTTAAACACGTATAATTTTATTAAAAAAAGGCGTTTAATACATTATTTTCGATGTTCAAAATTTTCACCCCCATACAATTATCCTTACTAACTTTTTATTTTCAAATGGAAAGGTACCCAGTGTAGTATATCAAATGAAAGGTAATTCGCTAAGGGATGCAACGGTATACTCAGAACTAAAATTCCATCTACAGTTCCTTTAAAAAAATAGATCGAAGTCCATATCCTAAAAAGATCGGCCGACCTATTGATAGAAGTATAGTTCATCAGATTAGTAAAAGGTTTCAACAAACTGGAAGTGGAAAAGCTGCTCCAAAATGTAGAATGCCTCGTGGCGATAAAGCATGAGGCATTCTTTTATCTATTGATGAAAACTCCTAGTCTATCACCAAATTTGCCGATAAATTTTATATATCTGCAAAATCAGCAAGCAATCTTTTAAAACGAGAAAAATTTCATCTATACAAAATTTCCCTTACCCAAGAGTTGACGCCTGAAGATTTTGATCGCAAGATGGAATTTTGTGAATTGATGCAAGAAAAAGGCATTCAGAATAATAGATTCTTTTCTAGAATTTTATTTTCGGATGAAGCAACGTTTTGCTTAAATGGATCTATTCATTGACATAATTGTTGCTACTGGTCTACAGAAAATCCTCATTGGATGCAGACTTTGCACACACAACATCCGTAAAAACTCAATGTATAGATGGGTGTAATCAGACACCTGTTCATCGATCCATTTTTCATAAAAGGAAACTTAAACAAACATCGCATCATACTTTCAGTTATTGCAAAACGAAGTAGCTCCAGAAATCGCCGCATTTTTTCTTAGAGAAAATGGGGAACAATTAGCCAATAATATTTGGTTCCAGCAAGATGGTGTAACACCACATTATGCCATGGCTATGAAAGAGTATCTCGATGAAATTTTCCCTAGGAGATGGATCTGTAGAATAAGCACAATAAAATGGCCGCTACGATCTGCAGACCTTACGCCCCTCGACTTTTTTTGTCGAGCAACTTAAAAGGTTCCGTTTACAAAAATAAACCACAGAATTAGGTGATTTACGTTTTAGAATTCAAACAGAATTAGAATTAGTAACAGAAACAACACTGGATAATTGCATAAAAGAGTTTGAGGAACAACCGAGTCGTTGCCAAATTGTTACTGGAGCTCAATTTGAGCATTTATTGTAGGAATTTCAATTTTGTTTGATGTAATAGTGAGTTACTTTATTTTGTATCTAATAATTTTATTTTTTAAGGAAATTGTAGATTCAATTTTACTTCGAGGATACCGTTTTCTCCCTTATTGAATTACCTTTCACTTGATATGTTGCAATGAGTATCTTTTTATTTGAAAATAAAAAGTCAATGGGGGTAGCTGGCAGGGGTGAAAAATTTGAACATCGAAAATAATGCGTCAAATGCCTTCTTTTTAATAAAATTATACTTTTTTAAAAAATGTCAGGTTTGTGCAAGTTATAAACGTGTTGCAGTACTTTTTACAAGCGCTGTGTATGGTCCTAAGCGAATTAAATGAAATTAGGATTTTTTACGAAACAAATCTCCTTTATATTTGATACAACCCCGTATTGCGCCCTTAACCGAATAACGACCCTCTGCTCGCATCGCGCCTCAAACGACGGCCGCGGGCGTAATCTTCCTCTTTCAGCCCTCTACACGTAAATAATTATTTCAGATTCCCCGGAAAGCCTATTCTACCCTCGGAAGTGGAGCAACGGCTGTTCAAGGTGTTTATGGCCGTCAGAACTACTGTTCTCTGTAGGTGCGTACATCCTACCTTCAGTTTTTCTACCCAGCCCCAATCTCGCCGATACATTGCTCCTTTCGTGCGACCGTAAGCCCCAATTCGAGTTATCTAAATTAAAACCATAACTCAAACAGGACCGTGAAAACAACACGGTTTTAAACCAAAAAATCCCGTGGTTAACACGAACCCGAAACCAATCTGGCTGATAACGGCCGTGGATTATCAACAAGAGAATCATATTAAAAGCGCCTTTAAATGAGCCGTTTTGGTCTAAATTTATTCTTGGCGAACAATGCCGCTACGAAAATGGATCCAAAGCCGGTGTTTGTCGACGTTTTATCGAGAATAAATGACTTTCTGCTGTTGAATTGATCTCTTAATGAGAACATATCGGTCTATTATATCTCTTCAATGGGCTTGGAGGCGCGGATAATCGATCGTGTGAGAATAACCTTCCAGGCAGATGCCTCATCGGGAAGGTAACAAAATGTAAATATTTCGGCAGGATGGCGCAATTGAAGCCCTCGGCAAATATTGTTATAAGATTGGCATTTTATAAATAATAATCTATCCTTTTGCTCGGCGAAAGGTCTGGGCCTAAAATAACAGCCCCCGACGCCCTTCAGGTGAAATAACAGAAGCGAATGTGGTATTGGATACGCGTATATTGCCGAAAAGGAGTACTTAACTCGGCTGCCTAGCCCCCAGATCTCGATTTAATGCACCGACATTCATCGGAAGAGTGGAGCTGTATATTCTCTGTATGTGCGAATCTCATCAGTCTTTGATTGAAATCAGTGTTTGAGGGCAAATTATCTGCGTGCAGCCCCTCTAACAGCCCCTTGTCATTCCATTCTACCTTATCCGGTGATATCGATACATGACGTAAAGCCGGCATTAGATACGATCTTGAACACGTACGGTGTTCAAAACGGCACTCGAGACAGGGGTGGTGCGAACCAACACACGAAGACCCTTGAAGGCTCCGCTGGAAAGATCGCGAATATTTCGGTAAGTAAACCGCAAAACACTTAAACCGTAATAAATCTAGACGACGACGTTCTGGTCGACATGTTCCATCATAAAACAGTTGAAAAAAGTGGATGATTTATCGACAAAAAGGGAGATCCGCCGAAGTCGAATCCGGAAGACCGAGCGGGATTTGATGCCGAATGAAAGTCAGCTTTATGGAGACGCAGATTACCAGTAAAAAGTCAGTCTTGATCGGAAATGAGGGTTTTATAATGTCTAGACTGCCTTCGGGATAATTTAGTTTTAGCTGTGACTACTGTTATTAAAAAGTGCCCTTGTTATTGTAGCACGAACATCCCTTAGGTGACAGAGGAAGGGCTGGTGAATGCAAAGTGCTTGTAGGGCAATCGAACGCGTGTGCACTGATCCCGGACTTCGGACTTATGCAAACTTTCGGATCTTTGGGATTCAGCAAATTTTATTGCGATAAAGTTTCTGCCAATGCCAGCGAGTCAAAAATTTTACAAAGGTGCCCCACATAGGGGAGAGTCGGGTATATTCGACCGTTTGCCGAATTGCACCACTGATAAATCCCAAATTATGGTCTTCATTTTTACGAGTTGGCAACACCACACTTCATGTTGGTCGGTCATTTTACTTTTTCACTTAAACTCACGCGATCGAGTGTTGTTTCCAAATTCCAATTTCCAATATTCCAATGTAATTTTTAGTGTTTTGTTCCAAAGGCGTAGCAAAGTTAATGGTAAGCTTTCAATGTTTGTATTTATAATTTACATTCATTATCTATCTACAATTTACTGTAGTGACACAAATATCGACTTTTATAGGTTATGTTGTAGTTTATTTTTTAATTTTGATATTGTACGATTTGATAAATTGGACCGCAGATTGTTGAGTAAAGTAGACCGGTCCAATTTGACTAATGCAAATGGCTTTCTTACAAACGACGGGAAACAAGTAACATATTATAAGTGAAAATTTGCAATATGCAATACATGATTATAAAAATGAAGGCACTGATCTGAATGAGTGCGCAAGATTGTGCAAAGTTCCTAGAGCTACCTTAAAAAGACACTTGGATAAGAGCGATACAAGCGAAAATGCGGCACTAAATAAAGACTGTTTTCAATGGAGAATTTGAAAATATTATAGTTGATCACATATTAAAGCTCGAACAACATATGTTCGGCTTAAAATTACAGATGTTCGCAGATTAGCTTACCAAATTGCAGAGAAGAATTCTATTCCTTACATTTTCATCACATAAAAGAAATGGTAGGCAAAGCCTGGTATTACGGTTTCATGAAACGACATAAAGATAAGATCACCCCAGAACCTCAGAAAAAATAAAACTAAAGAAAATAGAGGAAATACATCGATTTGTAAAACAGAAAATAGAGGGAAGCAGAATACGGAAAAGAAAACTTAGTTCTAGGTGATTCAGATAACTGTATGTTAAAAGACCATGAGAATGAATGTGTCAAATGTAAACTTAATTATTTTGACAAAACAGAACTAAAGTGTATTGGTGCAATGTATACGTAGCCATGATTGGAATCATGAAATTTGCACCAACAATTCCGGCATACGCGATAATTATCTTTCTTAATTTTACGAATTATATCCACTACCGCTAATAGATACTTAATGATACTCTTGTTCCAAAATATAAAAAAAAACTTTAATTTTTTTGTTTTGCTTGTATCAAAGGCCAATTTAGCCACCCTGTGATCCAATTAATACGATTAATTTGAAACAAAGTTTTGATTTCGAATTTTGTTTATTAATGAGAAATATATAACAATTATATTGATTTATCGTTAATTTAATAACTGCCGTTTCATTTAGTATAATGAACAATTTAGTTAGTTCTAAATTAATCCGAAAAAAAAACAGATTTAATAAAAGTGGTCCAATATAATCGACCTTCCCCTACGTAACATTGAGGTCACGAAGTTCTCCTTCGAATATAACTCGTGCATCAAAAATTCTAGATAACTTTAGACCAATAAGCATTCATGTTGTCTGGACTAGAAAAAAGCTTTCATATACCGCATGCCCTACGTTCACTCGTGTTTCAAATGCATTCATTCATATTGCCCTAATATAATTGAAAATTTCCAATTAAATTGTTATATTACATATGATTATTACATTATAAAAATGATGGTAAAAAATAATTATGAACATTGGTTAAAATAGATTATTCAATTATGTGGATATTAAAAATTAACGCTTGTGCCATGTTATTAGTGTGTGGTGCTCTCTACATACAGAGTGTCCGGAAATAACGTTGGAATATTTTGGGAGGTGATGAAAATAATAAAAAAGTAGTTATAAAAGTACCCCTAAAATTGTTTGTTAAAGGGGCTAGAATCCGTTAAAGGAGCAACTCTGAACATAGTTTTTCGCAATATCTTTTTTAAACGGTTTGCGTTAAAATTATGAAATTCGGTTCCCTGTAATAAGTTGAAATTAAAAAACTTTCTTTGCTATAATAATTGCAGACTTTAGTCAGGGGCGTCACATACAGGAAGTTTGCAAGGTAAATGTTGCCCTAAGTTTTTTGCTTGTGACATCTCTTAATTTTTGAAATTAAATCACTGTATCGCAAATATTTTTAAACAAAAAAAGGTCCCTTATTTCATCTCGTTAGAATAGACCGATTTCCAGAAAAATGGAATATGTTTGTAAGAATTTTTTAAATTATTTTAATCACCTCCCAAAATATTTCAAGGTTTTTCCGGACGCCCTGTATAGAGGCGCTAACAGTGGCGGAACACAAGTCTCAAGTCCCTTTATTCACGGTTTTTAAGGGTCTATTTAAGAACAACACATTGTGTTTAATTAATATATCGATACATTAAAAAAGTAACGATGTATCGAAAGCATCGAAGTCAAACTATCGATACAACCAAGCAGTATCGATGTTTGTGAATTATTAGCGTGTTCCTGGGAAAAGCCCCACACTCCGCAACATTTCCGAGCATGGTCAATTTTGCCACATTCATGGCACGGAAACTCACTTCCTGACTTCTATCCAGGATTATGTTCACCTTTCCTGGTCACTGCAACTATTACGAGTTCCCCCATAGAATGCAGCCGTGTTGTCATTATCTTCACGTTCAGTGTTCTCCAATTTAATTTTTTTGACAATTAAAGAGCTTTCTTTTCACCAACTCCAGTGTGGCCTTACTAAAATCCAAAGTTTCAAATCCTCTAACAATTGGGTCAGACTTTCTGGTAGCGAATAGGTGACACAGGATGTTAGTTTTCCTTCCCCTACAGATCTTAATTCATGCACAACTTCTTCAAATCGTATAAAGTAAGATTTGCGAAGATACACTACACTTCAAAATTAATGCATATTTAAATGTTTTTTTGCATTTTCGTTTTTACAATTTTAGAACAAACATTTTACGTTTACTAAAGAAGTACTACCATGATTTTCAATAAGTCTAATTTAATGGAATCAATAAGGGGTATAGTTAAATGATGACACGATGTGCCAAAAAAATCACATCATTTTTATTCCTTAATTTGAACAAACAAATGAATATTTAATAGCGTGTTTTGCCCCCTCTTGCTTTGATTATTGCTTTATACCTCATTGACATACTTCAAATTAAGTTTCTAATGTCAACTTGATTAATTTGATTCTATATTTCCGTGATCCTCAGTGACAGCTCATTTACGAGTAAGTCTCTAGGGGGAACCTGCAAGGCTCTAATTTGTCAGCTCATAAATGTTTGATGGGGTTCAGATCAGGACTTCTTGCTGGCCAAGGCAGTTTGAATTTCCACAACTTGGACGTAATTTTGTAGTACTCGTGTCATATGTGGACGTGCTATCGTGAATGAATAAAAATTCCTCACCGATAAATAGGTTATATAGTGCTACATGGAGTTTTAAAAATGTGCGTTATGTATGGGTGGACTATCAAACCACCGTTCTGAAACATAGCTAACTCCGTGCGACCTTCCAAACGAATGCCTCTCCATATCACAACAGATCCACCTCCATAGCTCACAGTTCCGAAAATGTTGCACTGGGCGTATCGCTTTGAAGGACACTCTCCTACGACGATCTTCACTAAAAAGTCAAAATCGAGACTTATGTGTAAGAAGTACGTTGCTCTATTAACGATCTCCCCAACCTTGGTGCTTTCGGGCAAATTGAAGACGCTGTTTTCGATGTTCTACAGTCAATAGGGGAGCGCTTGCAGCCCCTTTCCTTCCTTTTCTGCCAACCTTCTTCTCACTGTACTTTGACTGACATAAAAGTTATAGAGACGAGAAAACTCCTGCTGCAATGCAGTGCTTGTAATGAATCGAATTCATTAAGCTTTCAGCCGTAAAAGTCGGCCTTGATTATTCGTTGTCAATCTTCGTGGTCCCTGTCCAGATTTTTTTTTATTACTACCAGTGTCCCGAAACCGCGTGAGTGCTCTGGAGACCCTAGATTGTGCCATTCCAAATTCTAGAGCGATTTGGACCTGTGACTACTTTCGCAAGTGCCACAGCAGCTGCACGTTCTTCCACCGGGTGATTTCTCCTCTTATGAATATTTTGGGCCATTTTCTTGAGGAACAAAATTTTAAGTTCACAAAACGCACTCAAACACGATCTAAACGAAGTTAAATGAGGCATACAATCTTCAAGCCAAAATTGCTGAAATAGCAACTTTCAATGTTTTGTAAACAATTGATGTTATCTTATAAATAAAGACTTAAAACATTATTGAAAAGTTTTAAGAGTTATAAAAAAATAATTTCAAACCACTAGCTCGCATTAATAAAATTAAAAAAAAAATTAATAAAGCAAAAAAAAGTTTTCGAAAGCATATTTTTCAATTTTAAAAATTATGCGTTAATTTTGCGGTGCAGTGTATAAGCATCCTGCTACTCTTTCCCGTTGGAAAAAAGCCTTCAGGGAGTCCTGCATTTGAAAGTTTCGTTTTTTCGACAATAATAATACTTTTGCATTTTCTATCTAACTTAAAGAAGTTTTCTTCTTCATTTTTTTTCGTTTTCCCTCGATACAATTTTTTTCATTCTGTCTCATCAAAATTACTTTCGTTGGAAATTTCCACTGGTCAAAGTTCTCATCATGGGACCAAATACCACATTTATCATTACCACTTTGCCGTACCATACCGAATATTTACAATGAGGCTACGCTGTATTAAAAACAAAACAATATAGGGTTCGAGAATACGTTGTTAATTAATTTGAGCTGACTGGGCTCATAACCTGTCGATATCTGTTGGTTAAGGGCAGATACATTGCCCTTGGAGGACCCTCAAAAACAACAAGTGAAAACCTACGTAGAAGGGTTGGACGTTGCTTAATTAACTTTAACGCTAGATATATCAACAATTTGACCATACCTATTTTTACCGGCACCAGTCAAAATGGCTGACCTTAGAAAAAATGATTGGTGAGATTTCCAGTCTTTATATGTATATACTAAATGACAAAGAAACCTGAACACCCAGTAAAAATGTTCCGATTTTGATAATATTTTGTCCAAATATTTAGAATGCCACAAAAAACGTGATTATATTTTCAGTCTCATCGGCCTGCATTTTTGGTTTTTTTTTTTGAGTATTTTTATAACGGATAGAAAAACCAACTTTTGATGCCACAGCTACCGGACAAGTTCGTAGGACGACACCACCTCAAGATTGTCGCCTAAGATTATTAGCTATATAGGATCGATTCTCTACCACCAGAGCAATTGCCAATCAGTGGTTTGCCAAACACGGTAGTTATCGGAATGCGAAATGTATACCGACGAATCAGAAGCTTTGGTCTACTTTCACATCAACCACAATTTGACTTACTTTTAACTCCAGAGCACAAACGAAATCGATTTAGGTGGAGTGGAGAACGATTAACTTGAAATGAGCAGTGGAACGCAATAGTCTTTAGCGACGAATCCAGGTTCTGTTTGGACATGCATGACGGTCGGGCAAGGATTAGAACGCGGCGCAGAAAACGACGAGATTCACAATTTTTTGTCGAGAGGCATTTTCATCATGTTGTTGGTATTTTGGTGTCAAGTGCCATTGCCTATAACTCTAGGTCGCCTTTAGTCTTTATTAGAGGCAATATGATCTTCAATTGAATATGAATTTCAATATGAATTTTCATACTTAAGAACCCTCCAAAATCCTACCTTTCAACAAGATAATCCCCGACCACACGTGGCAACGGTAGCGTTGGAGTACTTTCAACAAAATGCCTTGGCCTCCAAGATCTCCAGATTTATCTCCGATTGAACATATGTGGGACATTACTAGTAGGAGATTACGAGCTTTACAGCCGCTCCCTTAAACTCTCGCAGCGCTAAACATGGGATATAAGTTACCTGCAATGACACACTCCAGGAGAATATTAACCCTATACTAAGGAGTATGCCTGCGCGCATTAATGAATGTGTAAGAAATTGTGGCGCATCAACACATTATTAATTATGAAAATCCCAATTAATGGATTACAATTATTATTCAATTTACTTGGTATTGTAATTATTCACTTACTTTGAGTCCTCTGACATTTGTACAAAATATTATCGAAATTGGAACATATTTACTGGGTGTTCGGTTAGGCGTATTATCTGAATATGTAAAAAAATGGGGGTTGCCACTTGAAATTAAAAAGTAAACCACCACCCCACCGACGCGGGGGGAAGAGGGTAATCAACTTTAGCACCAATACACTTCCTCCTCAGGGTGATTAAAGTTTGATACTAAACATTTCTTTACAGGAGGGCTAGTATTCGAGATATTTCGATATTCCAAGTTCAATGTGACACACTGCATTATGATATTGTTTCAAAAAAAAAAATAAATAAAATTAAGGTAAAGTTGAAAGTAAAATCGTAAAGTCAGTAATTTTGGCTGGTACGGTGAATCCAGCGTTAGTTGAGTGAAAAGCGACGTCATACTTGCAGCTGTTCCAAGGCAGTCCTGAGCCTCATGAGTCTCACTCCGGCGGTGGAAAAATTCTAGTTAGCTTGAGAGAATCGATTTTAATGTCGCAGCAATCATTCATGAGGGCCCAAAACGCCCAAAGAGAGATGCGACATAGATATAAATATGACTGTAATTAGAGAGTATTGTGAGTTGTAAAACTCCAAACGAAAGCTTCTTTCCGGACATGACAAATGTCTGACATGCCAGTCAGCTAGAAATGTGATGTTTCGGACATCGGACGCTTGAGATTCCATCTTAACGAGAATACACCAGTGCAGGACAGCACTATCATGCCGTGGGATATAACCAGTGTAAACAGCGGTATATTATTGGTATTTCAAGGAAGACAAATAGTTCTCATCTATCATGTTTTTCCTTCGAGATGCACCATATTTCTGGATGAAAAGCATACTTTGATTGGCATATGCATCAATTTTTAAACTCTCGCAACATAAACAGTAAGTAAAGAATCTAACTGGAAAAGCCCTCCCCGGGCGAATTCCTAAATATCCAGCATCCAGCAAACATCATTTACTATTCCAGATCGTTTGCCTTTAGGAATAAACCGAAGGCCGCTCCATCGATAGGATTAAACGTCAATTGTAACAAACAGTTTTGTGCTTATTGATTAGTTTCGGTGTTCCTGTTTCGTTGCCCGCTCTCGAGCTAAATATGTCGGAGAAAATGGAAAAAATAATCCCGTTACTTTTATAGTTTTCCCCGAGGAACCGGAATGGAATTCTAAAATCAAATTTACTTAGCATTCGATTTTAGCTTTCTTGGGAGTGGTGCGGATGCGGCTTAAAGCCGGTTTTACCAACAATTGAAGCAGTCGAGGGATTATTTTATAAGCTCCCTATCCAGGGGTGGGAAGACGCGAATAATGCAAAACAAAGTTGAGTATTTGTAATAAATTATATTACGGCAACTTTTAAGCCGTCCTAAAATTCTTCGGAGCAAACTTTCGCCTGCAAACAAGGAATTATCGGATCCAATATATTTAGAATTAAATTACTGAACTTGTTAAGCTCGCGATATTTTAGAGTTTTGACTCAAATTGCCCCTCGGTACTATAAATTCTCCTTCGAATCCTCCCTGAAGTTTCCAACTATGTCCTGTTTTGTCTCGAGTCTTAAGCCCGGATTACACGACTACCTGGTCACGTTACTCGAAGGAAAAAGACACCTTGCAGGGCCCCGGCCACTCTTCCGTAAATAAGTGCCTGATTAACATACGAGCAGTCCCTTGTAGTAACATGGTGGCCGGGCCCATTTATTTAAAATTAGTTCCGACGAATGAACCCGGCACGTCTAAATTTAAACGTACTGTATGTCGCTCAGGCTCCGCCCCCGGGGGGCCCCGAAACCAGCAGAAAAACCAATGGGAACTGCCGGCCTGGTGGTACTTCCGACGATTAGCGGACGTAATTAATGTAGGCTTGTATGAGGAAGGCGCCATTAAATTCCCACGTCAAAAGCTAAAGGTTAATCCGGGTTTAATTAATTTTTGGAAACGCACTTTCGAAATTTAAATCGCGCGGCGTATCTAAGGGGTTTAAGGAAGATTGCCCTCGCCTAAGAGGCATCAAAAATTAGGCTAATTGATGCAAATGCCGAGGAAGACCGTGAAATCCTGATTAATTCGGAACCGAAGAAGACGGTTCTTAGTGCTAATGTTTAAGCTTGTTTGCGTTCGGCAGTTTGGTATCTTAATTAAGGTTTTTTGGATTTTGACTGGAACTTATTAGCATACACGACAATAACGAAACACGTCTGGAACGTAACGTTGCTCCTGAGGGCGGGCAGGAAGGGCAATAGCACGAAGATTGCTCTATAGAAAAAAACATGTTGCCTATGACGCCTCGGGCAGCTCAAAAATTCACATTACATCGTGAGAAGAGATGAGGCCTATCGAACGCAGCACCTGCCTATCAAAAAAAGAGCTGAAACAACCACTCAGTGAGTTACCAACCCTCTTGGTATTGAACTATAGTTTTTTCGGTGACTCTGTAAGGGCATATCCTGGAAAGTAAGGGAATATCCTGGAATGTAAGGGAATATCTGGAAGGATATCCTTATCGCGATGAAAGAGGCCTTATTTTTTATACTGCTCACAAGAAAAAACTTAGGAAGTCTGCAAGTTGTTGAAAAATCTGTTGACCACAGCATTCCCTCGAGTTCTACAGCCATACTAGCAGTAATCCTCTCCAATCTAGTTGGAGACGTTTCCTTCCACTTTACTGGGACATTTCGTATGATAAGACCTGAAAGGAGCATCTTTCAATGAATCACGCACTGCTGGAGAAGCTTTACTTTCATATGGAAATTAAGCGTTTCCAAATCGCTGTAATTATACTCTGTCTAAATATTCAAGAAATTAGCTATCACGGTAAGTCACACAAAAAAATGGGTCAGAGATAAACACGCACTGCGATTACAGTGGTTCAAAATATTACTTAACGGTCAAAATCAAAACCACACTAACTCCTTCATCCCTGGGTCCTATTAGGCTTCGTTAGGCTATAGTAAGATAATATGTAGGATAATACAGGAAGTTCCAGGGAAAAGTGTTTACCCTGAATTGCTTTTCTGTTGTTTATAAAAAAAATCGCCAAACTGCATCAACACTGATAGGGAAGGGAACATCGTTGAGTGAAAAAGTTGTTTTTTGAAATATCATCACTCTACTCCCGGAAACTCCCCCCCTTGAAATGTTCAAAGTGAAAAGGGGGTATTGTTACACCTCGTTTTAAAAGTAATTTTATTCCCTACACGGTCAAGCTTTTATTTTTGTACACGGTCTTATAGAAATTAAACAAAAACTAAATAACTTGACTTCATCCATGAATATTATTATAATAAATGCTGAAAATGCGCAGTTAAACTCGAAACGTCTCAATGTCCCAAAGATATTTCTAACATTCTATTCACAACTGATAAATCCTAATTTTTTTGGAGGAACAATTTATTGATATTTTTCCCTGCATTTAGTGGTTTTAGCACTTCGTGACAAGAGAGAATCGAGATAGTGAGTCTATATTAGAAAAATAATAATTTTGCACGAGTGGCAGATCGTGTCTTCAATTTAAACCATCCTGACCCAATGATATGTCACCCTTATGTATTTAAGTTGTTAATGAAATTCAATGAGATTGGTTCCGTTCAAAATAAAAAGTACAAAATGGATCGCCCAGTGAGAGGTGATGAAGTCCAAATCGTGGTTTTGAGACATGTTCAAATGGACAACAGAGTGTCTGTACGAAAGATTGCTGAGACATCCAGCGTTTCAAAAAGCACTGTTCATAAAATTTTAAAAGAAGTAAAATTCCATTCTTATGCCATAAAACTACAATAGTACAGGTATTAAATGAGGATGATTTCGACCGTCGATTAGAATTCTGTCAATACTTTAGTAACATGTTATTGTAAATTTAAAGAAGCATTTGTTATATAATACATTACTGGAGTGACATCAATCCTCATTTCTCTCCAGAGACCCATACTCAACAACCTCAAAAATTTGAACGTTTATGCAGAGGTTTTGAGTAATCACGGTGGATCATTTTTCATTGCTGGAAACTTAAATGGATAAAACTATCTACAACTTCAAAAAGACGCCATATCTCCCAGGACAACTGAAATATTTGAACAAGATCCCATCCTTTTAGAACAAGATTTAATTTTTCAATAGGATGATCCGACAATTTCTAGATGAATAATTCCCAGGAAAATGGATCGGTAGAAGAGGTCTAGTGTAGTGGTCCGCGAGATGCCCTGATCTTAGTCCCCTGGATTTTCTCTTATGTGGACATTTGAAAACCAAAATCTGTGACACATAATCTTATTTCATCGACGAGTTACGTGCTCGAGTCGTCGAAGAGTGCAGGTCAATAACACCACAAATATTAGATAATGTGTGACGACGTTTTGAGGATTAGCTGTACATGTGAATAGAAGTCAATGGAGGTCACTTTTAACATTTCTCGCGATAAAATAAACAAAATATCAGTAAAAATGGTTAAAATTAAGTTATTTGTTTTTTTTTCTTTAATTTCTACAAGACCGACGGACAATAATAAAAAATAAAAGCTTGACCATGTAGAGAATAAATTTCCGTTTTAAACGACGTATGACGCAACCCCTCTTCCAAGTCGAAAATTTTAAAGGGTGGTTTCCAGAGATAAAGGGATGGCGTTTCAAAAACAACTCTTTCACCCTCCCCATCAAAGTTAGCGCGTTTTAGCGTTTTTTTGTCAAACAATAGAAAAGATATTCAGGGTGGGCGTTTTTCCCTGGGACACCCTGTATATGGGCAGAACAACAGATGGCCCTGTTATGTTACAGATGGCTACATAACTCACGTTCGGAAATAATCGGAAACTGTCAGGTGCAAGCAAAGGTAGATTTTACTTGGGAGACCTATAGGTACCTAAATAAATTTTTGACTAAATACTAATAAAAAAACAAGGATTTATTTAAAAAAACTATATGAAACGCGCATTGAAATTTATGATTAACAGGATTTTTAAAATGTTTCAATATATTGGACCACTGGACAGTTTATCAGGCGTCCAGATATTTTTTGCTGCTTTTTTTGTGTGAACCAATTTCTTCAATATTTAGACGACCTATAGAAGGAAGAACTATAAAATAGCAAAATCAAAGTTTTGATTAGATAAAACTGCATATCTGAATGAACAAAAATGAAAAAAATGAACAAACCATTCTAGGAATTTTCCTGTTAGCGAAAGCAACAAGAGAAAAACTATGGAAATTTCAAATACCCGCGTTTTCACTTTGAATCCTTCGATAACGCCACCTAATTTGCGCCTGCGGCACCTCCAGCAGCCCCTGGACAAGTCCCCGGCACCCAGTCTATTGCACTGAGGAAACTAGAATGAACTGTACTAAAAGACCGTGCATAATTCAAGCTGGTTAAAAGCAAAACTACCCGTACAACAAAATTGAACCCCAAATGGAACTTGAAACTATGCAGCCAGAATTAAACTCATAGTTGTTCGGCCCCTCTGGCAACGGTCAATCTCATTCACGAACCACTGGAATGTCGGAGCGGCATTGCAAAGCCAAATGTCGTCACATTAAATTCAAAAAGCACAAATGGTGCTGAAATGACAGATTTTGGACGATGGAAGAGCAATTTGCAGCCCTCCAATTTGTGAGCGAATTCTTGGATATGAGGGAATAGGTGCTTATCTGGCCCTATGATGCTATTAAGTATTCTCTAATCTGCGTGTGGTTTTCAATCGCCCGTTTTGGGCAGACTGCCTGGGAGCAACTGCGTGAGCGAAGGTGGGATTTTTCTTCACAGATATCAGTATAGAGTCCAAATTCGAAACGTTTCATTGAGATCTAGGAAGCTATAAGAGATACGAGGTCGCTTAAATTGGGGCAAAGTTGCAAAATTTAGTGCCCGAGAAAATGCCACTTTGGACCCGGAAAAATTCCGAATGCTTCCGGAGATATCCAGAAAAAACCGAAATTTTGCTATATCATTTTTATTTTTTCCTGACTATTTGAAAAGATATTTCAAAGCAAATGTCGTTTCGTTATTACCACTTTTTATCAATAAATTTATTTTATATGTTAAAATTTATTGAAAGCACTTATCAAGCGAGCAGGAGAAGCTACAACGAAGACGAAGTTATGCTGAAAACGATGCGCGAAAGAGCGATAGATATATGCACCATTAAGAGGGTATTTTTATCATATCTACTACCTTTTTTTGGTGGTTGTTATACGTCATTGTTCTCAGAAAGGCAAAAGGTAGTAAAAGACAAGATAAAAAATCCAGGTCCGCTTGTAAGAAAATTAAATTGATGGTGGTGGTTCAAAGGCGAAGCGTCGGATTTCAAATTTCACAACAGCATCTTGTAGGGAAGAAAAAGTGGTAATAACGAAGTGCTATTTGCCTCGAGCTATCTCTTCAAACAAAGCCAAGAAAAAATAAAAACGATATGGCAAAATTTCTGTTTTTCCTTTATATCTCCGGAAGCATTCGGAACTCTTCCGGGCTCAAAGGGGCATTTTCTCGGACGCTAAAGTGTGCCCCAATTTAAGCGATCTCGCATCTCTCGGAGTTTCCCAACGATACGTCTGGAATTTGGACCACCCTGTACAGTAACGGTTCGACAGGAAATCTCGGTACACCCCTGCTTCGTCTTCCCTGCAGCTACAACCAGATAACCGCGTAAATCTTCCACGTTTAACGTCAAACGATCCTGCATATAAAACGTGAATCTATTAGTTAAAATGAAGTCGTCGACCGTTTGGGAGAGGTACCATTCCTAAGCCTGACCAGCCATCAGGAGCTGCCAATATCAGTACATCTCGTCATTCATAGCGATACAGTTACCTGTTACCCGCTCCCTAGTTTGTACAAGACAATGGCGGTCACTAATTAAATTTTCTCGGGATTTAATTAAAAATATCTTATCGATTTTCGGGCTAACGAGGCCCGTGTTGTCGCCACCGTATTCTCGAGACAAGTGTTTATGGAAGGAATAAAAGTAGTTGTTCTACGATGGCAGCTTTCGATGTAAAAGCTCAACAATGCCATTGCAAAAAGGGCCGCGTCGTTTTTTCTTTGCTTCTCGCTCCAAGTTTAGACAAGTTGCAAGGATAATAAACAAAGGGCAAAGTTAGCGGCGCAAAGGGTGCTTCATTAAAATTAAAACATGCTCCCTAATCGTCTTAGTTCCGCTTTTGTGGGAAAGGCGGAAATAAAGCTGTCCCCCAAGGTACTTGCGTTTAAACAAAAACAAATTATTAGGATGGGGAAACCTCATTAGCGAGCGTGCTGCACGACAGTAAAATGTTGCCATCATGTCGAGAGCTGCATCAATCCCTTTTTCTTCAAGTTGTAAATTTATTAAATCGCATTTTTGATTTTCAATTATGTGTGCGTCAACAGCCTGAAGAGGTACAGAAAAAGAGCATTAGCTCCCGCCTTCTTATTACGCAAACAGAAGCGGCTATTTTTCTTCCCAAGAGAGAGGAATCCAGGATAAGTGCAACGTCAATAATAATTTTCCATTTTCCACTGTCAATAAGGCCACATTGCTTAATGGATTAAGTTCAAAAACGCGAGAATTTTATCGATATTTATTCGGGATGGAATTGAAATTTTCTGTATTATTTTAGTGTTGCTGCAGCACTCGGACTTAATGGATTCGGCCCCTTGTTCGAGTGGTCTTAAGGTGAAGTGCCGCTCTGGCTCGAGGTAGCAATTAATTTTAAAAGAGCTTTATCGTCTATTAAACTTCTTCCGTTGGTTCTAGGTACCCTCACCTTATCTAGTCGAAACCACAATTTCCTGAATTCAAATTAAACTGACCGTCTCGAATAAGCCATTAATAATAGTTTTTTCGGAGGGACGCACACTGAAAAAGTTAAATCCGCCCTAAACTTTAATTGAAACAAGGTGCTTAAAATCATTAAGGCCCTAATTATACAGCCCTTTCGGATTAAAGCCGTGTAATGGAAGGGGACTCCTAAAACTGCCTGAATTTAATGGATATTGTGTTAGGTAATTTTAAACTTGGTACTTAGAAGTTTTCATACCAAAGATCTTTCAATAAAATCCCTGAACTTAGGGACTTAAGGTGCAATGAGCGGGACGGGGTGGCAGGGTGGAAAACCTAGTAACTCTCGGTGACTTCAAAATTATGCAGTTCAGCGCAGAACTATTAGGAATTTTTCCTTTTGGGAACTTATTAATTTGCTTTAATTTATTCGAGGATTTCTTGGGACTTTTTTGCGACAAAAAAATGGGTGAGTTCCGGTTAATTGCATAGCCAGTGAGGTGGGAAACTATGAACGCACGCTTCAAGGAGAACCTAAAATCGATCTATTAGAAAAGTGCGATGGTACTCGTTGTGGCCTGTAACTGTATAATTACTTTATATTCCACTAAATTTTTGTCAAGTTTGGTAAATTCAATACCTCATATATAGGGTGCTATTTAAGTACGTGGCCACACTTCAAGGGGTGATTCTTTGAGTAATTTTAAGACGAAAAATTTATATGAACATTCGTCCGGTAATGCTTCATTTTCAAGACACAGGGTGTCAAACTTTTTTTAAAAAATCGTTATATATTAAAAAACTCCTAAATAATAAGAAAAAAGAATACTAATGTAATATTGAAGCTTTGTCACAATTTTTAATGTGGTACAAAGGAATTTTTTAAGATAGAAATGATTTGTCTCCTTTTCTTAGTGGCGTGCACAGGAGTAACGCTGGAAATTCAAGAAAAATCAAATAAAAAAAACCGCTTTGTTAAAACTACAAATAAACAAATGCTACGCAAGTTTTTTTTGTAAAAATACATTTTACAATAATTAACACAAAACTTGGAATAATTGCTGAAAATATCCCACTTTAACTTCAATGTAAGCATTAGTTCGTCTTAACGTCGATTGCCAAACACGTTAAAATATTTCCGGCGTATATTTTATCTGATTATATGAATCCCGTATCCGTTGGATTAATTCTTCTTCGGTGTTGACCGGAGTTCTATAAACGAGGACTTTACATGCCCCCAAAAGAAAAAATCTAACGGATTTAAATTCGGTAACCTGGGTGGCCATGTCTGTGCTTAATCCGAAAAAAATATAGAAGTTTTAAAAAAGTCAATGGTGCATAAATAACAGTAATAACCATAAATAACACTGCCAAATTTCAATAAAATCGGCTAAAAGATTATTACGATATTTACAAAAAAAAGATTTTCTTAAAAAAATTTTGACATCCTATATCTTGAAAATGAAACATTACCAAAACTATGTGTATATAATTTTTTCCCTTAGAATCACTTAGATAATCGCCTCTTGAAGTTTAATCACGTACTTAAATAACTCCCAGTATAGTACAAATCACGTAAATTTTTTTCATGTCACAGGCTTCATCTGCTGTATCGAAGCCACATCTTTTTAAAATTAATATGTTATAGAAGTTTGTCAGGTATGGGTGCAACGTTATCAATATGTAGCAGCATTTAACAGTATTGTTAGATTCGGCACAAATAATTATCATACCAATGAACAAAAAAGTAATAGTCAAAATAATCTTTATTGGTAAAAAACTAACAAATTTCAAGGCATATTAATTTAGTCAATGATGTGTTAGTGGGCGTTTAAAGAGAAAACATTCTGAATAAACACATTTAAAAAACATACTTAACGACTAAAATTACTAAAAGGAATTTCTAGCCCCATATTGCCTTTCATTGCCGCTGATACCTTACTTAGAGTAGGTAAACTCAAATTCAATGCATTCGCCACTCGCTAAATAAAACAAGAGTTTATAATACTCAATTTCAAAATATTAAATTTCAATTTATCTCTCTAACTGAATTCAATGGTAATAAGGGTCCATTATTTTCCAATTCTCTTTCAAAATAGTTGATAAGGAGCGCTACAAGCTCCTTACACCGACTGTTTGAGAACTTGGGTATTATACCAATAATTACAATAACAACACCGATAATAAATAGCCAGGAGCGCTATTTTAGTTATCAAAAGAACCGATTTTTACCACAAAAGTTGATGAACAAAGACAACAAGGGTTTAAAACTAAAAACAACAAAAGTTAACGAAAATTGACGCGTTCAAAATGTCAGCTGTCAGGTCAACCGGGAAACGTCAACAAATGAAAAAGCAATCACGCAACAAATTAGCGTTGTGTTTAGACATTCAAATATTTCTTTATCCTTTTTTAGCATATTAAATTTATATGACTTGTTATTTTACATAAAGCGACACTTAATCGTTACATTTTGTGACGTGAATAAAAAGTTACGTGATTTGTACTATTATTTCATTTAATTACTGGAATATTCATCTTTGGCCCCTGAAGAATTCAATGAGAGGTCAATAGCTTTTAGATCAATGAAGGAGGACGATGAAAGGTTAAATGAAAGATTAATAGCCCAAAAGGGTGCATCCTGTATGTACAGAGTGTCTCAAACTCGACGCCCCTATACCTATTCTATGCAATGGAAAGTAATATAATAAATTTAAACTATGGGTCTTCAATGGGTTTGGATGACCTCCATTTCGATCTGAAGAAATTCATTTCTAGATTATCAGAGTAACGAGTTATGATTGTTGCCAGAAAAATGGATAATGATGAACACTGATAATTATTTTATTAAAAAACGTATTGCTATTACAAAAAAGGATTGTTCCCGTTATGTTGTGCTTATTCGGATGATTGCTGGAGCCGGACTGGTTTGTGATGCCGTTTTGCTTAATAATCATTTCACCGAAAAATAATCAAACAACAATCGCTTAGATCTGCCGAAATAAATAACCGAACTGAGTTGTTTTAACGCAGTAATCAAAAACTTATTTTAAGTATAATAACTTCAAATCTAATTGTCATTAGAGTTGTTTTATTCAACAATGATGTCGTCAATTATATTTTTTTTCAAAAACATACCGAAATTCTCGCAAAATCACATTGGTCCTATTTTTCCACACATCTTTTGATGTAAAAATTTGTTCTTACGTGTTATCGTTTAAGAGTTGTAAGCAAAAACGCCTTAGTTTTCGCGAAAATCCTTAATTTTACAACAACTAAACAAACAACAGTAAGTTAGTTTTTATAAAACTAAATAAAAAAATATATCTTTAATTCAACATATTTTCGATATGTCTTCTCTTTTCTGCAAGGCACATTTGAAGTCTTCGCCTAACTTCCATCTCGGTAGCTTTTCTTAAATTTCTTGCCTCAGCTTATTGCAAGCAGCAGTTCTTATTTTCTCCCTTAAGTGTTTCAAATTTCTTGAAGGGCTTTTATAAACTTTATTTTTAAGAAATCCTCACGAGAAAAAGTCCATGGGAGTTAAGTCAGGAGATTTTCCTGGCCACTGCACAGGCCCCTAATGCCAATCCAGTTTTGTTCGAACGTGTTATTTAGATATTGCTGCACAATATGAGCTATGTGAAATGGAGCCCCAACGTCTTGAAAACAAAGCAGGCTCCTTAAACGTAGAGGAACATTTTCAAGTAGGACTGGAAATTGTTCTTGGGGAAAATTCGAACAATATCCACTATCTAATATGTCTTCGTAAGGTCCTATTAGATGATGATATCACACCACACATTAATTCCATAATGACCTTGGTTTTCAACATCATTAACAAAGGGTGGATTCTCAATTGCCGAAAAATACTCATTGCGTTTTTTCGATAAACCGTTGTTAACATAACGACTTTGATCAGCTTAAAGAAAGTGACGGAATAGGTTGCGGTCAACTTCTTCCTCATTAACCATTACTTGAATAACGAATTTAACTCGTTTATCCAGGCGAAATTTTGTCAAAATTTCCAGATTATGATTTTAAAATCGAGATATTTGTCCGCCTTCCGAATTCTTTGAATACGTCACTTATCAATGATGAATTCCATACTTGTTTGCCTTATTGAATTTTGCAAATTTTGGTTAAAGTGTTGTAATACTGCAGCTGTATTATTTTTATTTCGATCTCTTCATCGTATTGCTCTCTCTCTCTCTTTCTCTCTCTTCCTCTCTTCCTCTCTCTTTCTCTCTTCCTCTCTCTCTTCCTCTCTCTCTCTCTTCCTCTCTTCCTCTCTCTTTCTCTCTTTCTCTTTCTCTCTCTTTCTCTCGATTACAAAATGCGTTTTCATTTTCTCTTAAAACCCTCTCCAGCCGCACCAACATTTTTCGATCTGAAACTTGACGTTCAGGATATTTTGCTCGGCATGAACTGCCAGCTCTTCTTGAATTTTTAATTGCTTCTCCATAAATTATTAGCATCTCTACTTTTTCCGCGTGAGAATACATTTTTAACTTTTCTTCTCCTTGAAAATATGTTTTAACACATTCCAATGGCAATTTGATACCATAGAAACCTGGGACTAACATACGGCAGTTCATTCTAATCTAAGATAGAGTGGAAGATAACAAAGGGGCGGGGCTTCCGCGTGTGCCAGGATTGGACTCAGACAGATTTCAAAGAAATTAGCAAAAATTTACTGAAAATAATGTTTTTTAATTAACGAGATAAAAAGCAGAAAAGCGGTGCAAATTACGTTTATTAACTTTTACAAGGTGCTTCAGGAGGTGCACATACTTCAGTATATTTACTCTACGTTTGATTTTAAGAAAAAAAGTTCCTATGAACTTAGGTCCGGAAACTCTTCGCTTAGGATTTACAGGATGTCAAATTTGAGCAAAGATATTACATTTGCTTTAATAACTTTCTACGACTTTGAACTAATTTCGCGGAATTTTGTATCCGAGGGTTCCTTGGGATAGGGAATTCAAATTTATTGATTATTTCAGTGTAGTTTTCAGAGGGCGCCACAAGCGACCATTAGGACGCCCTTAATTTTCAGAGTAAATCGAATTAAGTTATTTTGACACGTTCGTATAATTTAATTTTTCCCTACCTTCTTTACGCAGAAAAGACAGGAAGAAAGACTTTTCCCGTAAAACAGCAACAAAAACTCTCAAAAAGAAAAAGAAAAAACGAACTTTTTTCTAATCAGAAGTTGTGATTACGGAACTAGAAAAAAGTGGGAAGTATCAAGTAGACTACCATCAGATAGTTGACATTTAATTAAAAGTGACATAAATTGAACAGTTTTTGTTTTGCAACTTGTTTTGCAAAACGAAAACTATGCAACCTTCTGTACGCAAGTTTTAAAAATGCTAAGCACCTTTACCCCTAGTGAGTATGCTGATATGTTGTTTTGTTACGGCTTTTCCAATATAAATTCACGAGCTGCCCGTAGAGAATATCGGAGACGATTTCCAAATAGACCGGTTGCAAATGCGAGGGTGTTTTCTAACACATTTAACAAGCTACGCGAATCCGGTATCCTTCTAAGTAGTCATTATTGTTCAGAACGAGCAGATTATCGAATTGCCAATGAAATAGAAAATATTCTTCAATCGGTGGAACAAAGACCATCGACAAGCGCAAGAAGAGTTTTCCTGCAGATAAACATTCCTTATGTAAGCATATGGCGTACGTTAGGCTTGTATCCTTTTCACATTCAGAAAGTACAAAACCTTCAACCAAGAGGTCATGCCAGAATATTGAAATTTTGTGAATGGATCAAAGCTAATCATCAACTAGTTTCATTAATACTTTTTACTGACGAAGTCACTTTTACCCGAAACGACATAAATAACCTTCACAACGATCATCGTTCGTCTGATAACAATCCACGCGCTAGTGTAGAAACAAATTTCCAACACAGATTTACTGTAAATATCTGGTGTGGAATGATTGGTCATAAATCGATTAGACCATTTATATTACCGGATCGTCTAACAGCTGCTGGATATTTAGAGTTTTTGGAAAATGATCTTCCAATGTTATTGGAAGATGTTCCCTTGAACAAACGACTAAGGATGATTTTTCAGCATGACGGTGCTCCGCCCCATTATAGCCGACTAACAGCCCATTACCTGAATGAACAATTTGGAGAGAGATGGATTGGTTGTTGCGGCCTTTCAGTTGGCCAGCTAGCTCTCCGGACCTAACACCCATGGATTATGGACTTTGGGGATGGATAAAATAAAATGTTTATCGTGAAAAAGTAAATACACGTGATGAGTGGATCGGTCGTCTGTATTTCCTCTCAATTTGAGTCTTAAAACGTTTTTTTGTAATTTGCAAATTTCCAATTTATGATATACAAATTGACGAAAACATGATTTTATAAAAACGATTGCCTTTTGGAACTATATAACTTCGAATTCATTATCGGTATATTTATGGTGTATAATTTTTATATGAAAGAGCATAATTTTCTCTACATTTCCAATAAATGGGAGTCCTGTAACGTCCCTCCCCCTCAAAGAAGCCCAAATTGGCAAAAACAGGATTTTCTACATGATTGGCCTTGGGTCATATAACTTCAAATCCATCCTCAGTATTTTTATGGCATAATTTTTGCATGAATGAGCGCACCTTGCCCTAATATTTCCCGCAAAATTTGAATCCCGAAATATCCCTTAAAAACAATAAACACATTTCCAACTGGATGTCGTTCAAATTGGTTAAACATAATTTTCTAAGAACGATTGTCTTTTGGAGACGTACAGGGTGTCCCACAAATATATAGACTGACTTTAAAGGGTGGTGGAGGCATCAATACTAACTTTTTTTTTATTTTGCAGCAAATTGTAATGGAAAAAACGCTGCATACTTGTATGAGTAAAGACATCCAGGACGCCAGCCACTTCATCACACAACCTTTGCTTCCCCCACCGTCACCTTAGAAAAGATAGAAACCCTAAGCATCCTGGTAGTGATGGTCGTCCAAGAACACTTGGTAGGATTCAATTTGAAGAGGGAATTTTACAGAGTTGAGGGAAATCAATCCACAAGTGTTCGCCCAATTGCACACCATATGAGGCTCTCCAAATCAACGGTAGAGCATAACAAAGCTCCAGGACAATAAAGAATTCGTAGGAGCAAGACAAAAGGCAAACTAACAACTGGATACGACAGGGTAACCAGCTAATCAAAACCACACGCGCCTCTTTGACTCCGACGCTTATATCCCTCAGGGACAGTCCCGGGCCGTTGCAGGTTAGGTCAGCAGGAATCCCCAAGTTTTTAGTGGGCAAATGCTTCGGTGAATCAAACATTAACCGGTCACCATAGCATCCAATGACAAAATTTTCCTGATAGAAAAAAGTTGAAGGTACAGTATGTCATGCAAAAACTATTCCTCTACATCTACCATTTACAACGCGTACAAGCTTTAAATTTTTAAAATGATCTATATCGATTTGCTTTTTGCCAATGGTTTTTAGGTCATAATTTAATAGAACCTCATTTCGGGAGAATAGTTTTGGTTATTGTTGATGCACATATTTCAGGCGCGATGATTATTTTAGTTGTAGAAACAGCCACATTTTTTTATAATGAGAATCTCCACGCTGTAATCTCTACAAGATACCAGCAACAATTTTCGATAAACATGTGAGCTGGTATTGTTGGAGAAAATATGATAGTTCACTTGCTGCTTGTTCGTTTAAACGAACACATTTATCTCGATTTTTTGCAAAACGTTTTGCCTCAATTGTTAGAAAATGTCCCTTTTTATATTATAAATAGCACGCGGCTTGAACATGACGAGGCATCTCCGCATTTTGGTTTAAACGTGCGCCAGTAACTGGATCAGCGATTTTCTCCGATTGGAAGGGAAAGTCCTGCAGCCTGGCCGGTGCGTTCTCCTGATCTCAACCCCCTGCATTTTTTCCTTTGAGGTTATCTCAAATCTCAGATCTACAAAACGCCTATTCATAATGAGGAAGATCTTTTAGCAAGAACAATGGGCAGTACACATCTAGAAATTATTTCCGGCATATTCCATAGGGTCCGCGAGTCAATGAACCGCCAGTGCAATCTTTGTATTGAAACAAATGGTCAACGTTTTGAACAATTATTGTGAGCCATCGCTTGTTTATCACTAAAACAAAGTCCAACACGAACAAAAAGTGATTATAATGATTAAAACCATATTTCCTTTTTTTTTGCCCAAATAACCAATTTGCGAGCATACAGACTGTTCCTAAGTATCATGTACATATCCAGGGGGATAATTCTTTAGCTTATTTTATCGCTAAAAGTTCATATGTTCATATGTGGTTCGTATGTACGTGATATTTAGGAACACCCTGTAGATTTATTTTTAAAAAGTTTATACAAAGCGTTTCTTAACTAGTAGAAAATTTAAGGGCGTAATCCTAAATGTATTTGAACTGAAAAATGTCTAATAAACAAATGTCCGCAAATGCTTCGTTTTAAAAATACAAGGTGTTAAAAAATAACCAAATACCAAAAAAAATCTTTCCTTGAATATTTCCAATATGACTCAAATTGGATTCCTGAATTTTAGCATGTGAATGTGTAGTAAAGAGCCCCATATTTATATGTACTCAGATTTTTTCTATGCGACAGTGGCGTACGTTTAGGATATTTTTATTATTCTATTTACACGCGAAATGCATGATGCTGCGTTTGTCGTTAATTAAGATCGGTTTTTATGTTCTTTTTTCCAAACAGAACCGAAGAAAATTGCAGAAACGCTTTGTTAACAATCGATTAGTGCAAGGTTAAAAATTATGAAAAAAATAACTTAATTGAATATTATAATAATTGTTGAAAATGATCACCATTACTTATAATACATTTGTCTTAAGTAAACCTTGCCCTGATTATAAACTAGCTGCCACTTTAAACGGCAGTAAAAAATAATATTTATCTTATTCTTTATATCAATAAAAAGTCCAATTTGAGCGATATTGGCAATATTCAAGGGAAACGTTTTTTTTGTCTATTTTAGCACACCCTGTATTTTGATAGCGAAGCATTTGCGGACATTTGTTTATTAGACATTTTCTAGTTCAAATGCATCCAGAATTACGCCCTCAAATTTGCTACACGTAGGTAGGGAACACCCTGTATTGAGGCGCCCCACCTCCCCTTAAAGTTTGACGGTATATTTTTGGGACGCCCTGTATAACTCAGAATTCATTGCGAGAACCTCTTTGCCGTAATTTTTATACGAAACAGCATATTTTGTTCTATATTTGCGATAAATTCAAGTCCTGCAACGTCCTCTCACAGGAATCCGCAAATTTGCAAATTAAGCATGTCCAAATTGGCGAAAACAGGATTTTCTATGTCGTCATTAGCCATGGGGTCATTAGCCATTAAATTCATTGCCAGTGCCTGTATGGTGCAAACTTTAGATGAAAGCGAATAATTTTCTCTATATTTCTTATAAATTGCCCTGTACCATCCCCTCAACGCAATCTGCAAATTTCCGACTTAAGCTTGTCCAAATTGGCAAAAACCTGATTTTCTATATCGTTAACCTTCGGGGTCATACGACATTAAATCCATTGCCAGCACCTCTCGGTAAATTTTACACGAAAGAGAATACTTTGGCTTTTAGATGAAAGAGGAAGCACCTCGTCCGCGCTTCGGCGTCCGGAGATTGAAAGAGAAAATCCAGAAATTTATCGATTCTCTTCGTTTTGACTTCAGTTGTCTATATCGAGTGTTGGTGTTAAGTGGTTTTTTTTTGCTGGTGTTAAGGTGGCGATACCCGGCATTCAAAGATAAACCCATCAATTACCGAACACTTTGCCGTATTGAAACCCTCCCTCGATTCCGATCGCCATCTGCACAAATCCATTTCTAATAACATCGTCAATATTTTCGTGCTGACTCACACCGTGGACATTACACGGCAGGGTTTTCTTGTGGATTTAATAAAACATTCGTCGGAGTGACAAGTTGTACCATATTATTGATTGTTGAACGGCCGGCCATGACTCGCCACGTTCTCGGACAGCGATTAATTATCCCTTATTGGCCGTTGCCGGTTTTTAATAATAACAACATCCCATTTTTCCGCTCGTGCACTCAATTAATTAACAGAAACCCATTGTTTCTTTGCCGAATATTGGGAAGAAACGATACAAGTGACAATCACTCAAGCAGGAAGTGCCGGGCCTTTCGGCCCAGCTCTATCCAAATATTGAAGGAGATACACACGCAGGGTGTGTTTATCTTGCTCTGATAATGATGTTTGTCATGTTGCAGCAACAAATGTTGAGTTTATTTTTTCAGGAGGGGCTTCTGACTAATATGAGTTTTGCGTGCCCCTTCGTTTTCATTAATATCATCCTCTTGTTCTGTCATTAAACGCTATTAACTATCTTTCTCCGTTAAGCGGGGGAATTTTTCTAAAGATTCTTTTATGTACAGAACATTAGTTCCTGCATTTTTCTTCATTGCTTTGTGCTCCTCAGTTTTTCAGATTTTTATTCTATTTTCCCAGTATTGATTCCCTGCAGTTCGTCTGTCGAACGCGATAATTGCTGGCTATAATAGAAAGGTTTTCTTCCATGCAAAATTGCCTCATTAATAAGGTTTCTCCACCGTCCTGTTTTTGCTGATTTTTTCACGTCACTTCTTCTCTTCCTCTTATTCTTTCGCGCCATAAGAATTCCGTTCGGCCGTTTTTCTCTATTTTTTTAGACCGACAATCGGGACCATCAGCTTTCTGAGGGCCTTTGCTGTTACAGTAGATCTCTAAAATTCATCTAAATTTTAAACAAATTAGTCATCTGCTTCACTCACACAAAAAAGCGGCAAAAAATTTCTGGACACCTGAAAGACCGTCCAGTGGTCCAATATGTTGAAAATGTTATAATATCTCATTAATCGTAAATTTCAACGTGCGTTTCCTATACACTTTTTTTAATACAGAGCCCTAATAAATACTATATTTTTTAACATGGTACTTAGTAAAAGAGTAAAGAAAAACTTAGTAAAAAAGTAAAGAATTTATTCAAGTACCTATCGGTCTCCCATGTAAAATCTATGATGGCGTGTACCTGATAGTTTCCGATTATTTCTGAACGTGAGTTATGCAGCCATCCGTAACACGACAGGGCCATCTGCATCTTCATATAGTCAAGTTCAAGGGGAACGAATGTAGAGCATGGATAATTTTATTGATACGATAATAGAGCCCCTCATTATCCAAGCCAACAATGATGTTTAGCAGCGATGACGTTTCCGAATTTGATACTAATAATTTTGATCAAATCTAACAGAGTAGCCCGTGTAATTAAATAAAATAATAATATATAATATATACAGGGTGGGTCAAAGTTAGTGGACCAAACTATTTTATTTCTATTCTTTTAAATTAAAAGGGAGCTCTGGAAATAATTTTTGTGTTTAGAATAACCAAAGGCGTACCAATTTTTTGTCGACAAAATTCTGCTAAGATGTACCCGTACACACGCCACTGGTAAAACTAAAATGATTGCTTATTCATTAAAAAAATCGTCATAGTTAACTGTTAAAAAGTGCAAAATGTCATCTAAATATCTCAATTATTTTTGGAAAAATTAATAAATTTTAATTTTTTTAATAAATCTTTAACATCTTGTATTTTCATAACGAGATATTTCCAAACTATGGTTGGAATAACAATCTAACACTATTTTCAAATAAAGAATCCAATTCTGAAGGTTTGTCCCCTAATTATTACTCACCCTGTATAATAGTATATAGGAAATATTCAAGGAAAACCTTTTTAGTATATTTTAATTCTCTGTTTTGAAAATGAAGCAATTGCAGACATTTTTTTATTCTCATTCACACTCATTTCACATTTTCCACTTGAAATTCATCTAAGATTACACCCTTAAATTTTCTACACGTAGTTAGGAAACACTCTGTATATACCGGGTGTCCTCAGATGCGATTGCCTATACCACCAAGGGATCAAATTCTGCGTTTTTCGATAAAAAGTCACTCTTCATAAAAGTTTTTACTTGTTCCAAAAACACCTTTCATCTTGAGAAAAAATGATTTTCTTATACGGGGAGCTCAGAATCTTGCAAAACATGGTTTTGACTTAAGTGTAAACTAACTGTATATTTTATTTTTGAACAAAATGTTACTTGAAGAAGTTGTTTAGAATTATTTTAATAGTAAAAATCCAAAATTTTTATTATTTTGATTTTGAAATTGATAAATAACTCTCAAGCCAACTAAAGAAATAAGATACTGGTATTACTAAGAAGACTAGATACTGCGACTGCCTCTATTGAAATTGAAAGCCACCGACTTCAATACAATTTTTAAGAAGTGTTTTGAATTTTTCGTACACAGAATGAATAATGCCTTGATTTATTTGAGCGATAGCTTCAGTTATTCTATTTTTTAAAACACCAACATTTTGTGGTAGTAATAGTTTGTGCACTTGTTCCTTTAAAAATTTCCAAAGGAAGAAATCACCTGATGTGAAATCAGGCGACCCGAGTGGCCAAAATAGGCCCAAACCTACCTATTCACTTTTCAGGAAAATATCTGTCTAACCAAATTCGTTCTTAAGCGTTGAATGAGCAGGACATCCATCTTTTTGCAAATATGCATTGTATCTAAGATCCAAATTTTTGTTTTCATATTCGGGCCAGAAAAAAGTCTCTAACATCTCTAGGTGTGAATTTTGATTAAGATTTTCTTAAAAAAAATAGAGACCAATGATTTAATTGGAAGTGATAGCGCACAAAACATTTACTTTCTTGAACTTTTGACTTTGCAAAACAATAATGAAATTTGGATTTTCTTGTGACTAAAGCCGATAATTTTGTGCACCAAAAACTCCATTTGTACTAAATACACACTCATCAGCGAAAATAACGTTTTTGTAAAACTGTTCTACATTATTACCATCTTCTAATCTATGAAAAATTTTCAGCTTATATGCTTTAAAATGTGACTTTTAAAAACTGCATGAACATGCATCTTGCTAACATTTAGTTACCCCGACCTTTTCCTTAGTGATAGCTTCGGATTCCGTGTCACCGAGTCAATAACTAATAGCGTCGCTGCATCATCTTCATTGTGGGTTTTTCTTGGCCTCTTTACGTTTTTCACATCATCTATTCGATCAAATTTTCCTAGAAGTTTTTTGAAGTTCTTATGACTCGCTTTTGTACTTTAGAATATTTCTAGTGGAAATATTTCAATAGCATGACGACAACAAATACATGTCACCACTTAATCAAATAAATTCGATGCTTGAAAGTAAACATTTCTGCCGCAAAATTAAAGAAGTTCAAGTGCAGCTTATTTTTCGAAATGATGGCAATTGTATTTAGAATGCCTGTCGAAACCTGCCCATCAGTGGTTTACAAGTACTTACCTGCCTACGTAGTAGCAGCATCTTATTTCTTTAATCGGCTTAAGAGTTATTTATTAATTTCAAAATAAAAACAATTGAAATTTTGGATTTTGATTATTAAAGTCATTCTAAGTAACTTCTTCAAATAACATTTTGCTTAAAAATGAGAAATAGAATTAGTATACTCTTAAGCTAAGATAATGTTTTGAAAGATTCGGAACTTCTCGTGCAAGAAAATCATTTTTCCTCAGGGTGAAAGTTGTTTTTGAAATAAGCAAACAATTTTATGAATAGTGACTTTTTTGTCAAAAAACACAAAATTTGGCCCATTTATGGTATAGGCAACCCCATCTGAGAGTACCCGTATACATATGTACATATAGTTAATGCGATTTTGATACTGACCATTCATCAACATTTCAAATCACTGTAATCGCAATCAATGTTCATCTCTGATCAATTTTTGGTGTGACCCACCGTGATGATCAATTTTTTCAATATTTAAACAGAATATATACAGGGTTAGCCACGCAACCCGTTCATTAGAAATTTTTCGACTTCCCACTATCGTAGTCTAATGAACCTTGGCTTCAGGCTAGAATCGACCATTCTGAATCAAAGTAATTTCTTTTCAAAATGGTGGCACTTCCGGTTATACTGGAAGTACCGTGCGATTAAAAAAATTTTCGGTCAAGTAGGCTTTGAAATTATTTGACACCAAGCCCGAATGTCTTTGATATGTTCTGCGTAATCCCGAACATAAACAAATAAACCTAACCTCACTTAAATATACAGGGTGTTTCCTAAGTATGGTACATAACTTCGGGAGCGTATTCTACAGCTCGAATAAAGGTAATTTTGTTATATAAACTATATCCCAAAAATGCTTCGTTGCGGAAATACAGGGTGTGAAAGTTTCTTTAAAAAATTACAATTTATAAATAAACGGTGTTGGTGACTAGTAAAATGTTGACAATTTCGCTACCAACCAGGCAAGTACACAACAAAAAAATTCATATCTTCATACAAGTATTTCTTCTCTTAAGAATAATAAAAGAGAATGAAAAATATAGCTACAATGTTTTTTATTTATTTACTCGAAAACGGTGCGTCCTACGAAAAAAGTCAAGAGACCTTTTTTCTTCCAAATCGAACACATAATTAAAAAAGGAACAAAATATTGGAAAAGAACAGTGGCGTACCACATTTTTCCTTTAAAATACCCAGCAATTATCCTGCCCACACGCCACTGGTTACACAACAGCCACTGTTTTTAGCGTAAAATACACACCGTTGCTAACTGTCAAACGCTGCAAAATTTCATTAAAATGCCTCAAGTAGTTTCGGAAATATTTTAAAAATTGTAATTTTTTAAAGAAACTTTCACACCCTGTATTTCCGCAACGAAGCATTTTTAGGATATAGTTTCTATAACAAAATTACCTTTATTTTAGCTGTAGAATACGCTCCCGAAGTTATGTACCGTACTTAGGAAACACCCTGTAATTCTGTTTACCTTTATTATTAGTTGGATTTTATTAAAAATAGTCGTTTTCAAGACTCTACAGATTTGTGTGTTGGTTAATTAAAGTTTTCTAATTACTAAAAATGGTGTTTACATTCGAACAAAAAGTCTTTATGGCTGAGTTTTATTTTCGGAATGAACAGTTCACAAACAAAAAATGAGCTTTTGAGATTCAATTCTGTCTTCAAGAGTTTCGTGAAAAATTTTCCCACATTGCAGTGCTGGAATTGCAATTTCGCGACACTTTGAATTATGTTGTGAAATTGTCTCGTGAAACTGCAAATACTCAAAGGAAATCGAGAAGTGGTAGACCAACTAAACGAACCCTAGAACTTGTTGAAAATGTGATACGAGTGTTGGATGACAATCTCAGTACATCTTTAAAAACACTTTCTCAGCAAGTGGATGTATAGTCTAGCACTTGTTTAACTCTTAAAAAAATTTAGGGTTATATCCATACAAAGTGCAAGTGTTTCAGGAGCTGCAGCCCCTGGATTATGAAAAAAGACTGAGATATTGCAGTTGGTTTAAAGTTTAAGTGTTAAAACTTCCATTTCTAATAAAATCCAACTAATAATGGAGGTAAACAGGGTCGCATTTAAGTGAGGTTAGGTTTATTTGTTTATGTTTGAGGTTATGTACAAGAACATATCAAAGACATACGGGCTTGGTGTCAAATAATTCCAAAGCTTAGTTGACCGAAATTTTTTTAAAATTCACAGTTGCTACCGACTTCTTTTTATATTTTAAATAGAAGCCCCTAATTTTTTTAATTATTTTCGGATTTCTCATTAAATTTTAAGGCCACTTTATGTCAAGAGTCTTATATCTAAAATTTACCGTTTCCGAGTTATACCGGAAAGTTTGAAAATTTTAAGAGTTGCAAAATTTCGGGAAAATCAGTGCGAATTTTTGAATCGGTGTTCGGGATTGAAAGAGGACCTAATAAACTGCGTTTTGACGTATTTTAATTTGACAAATAGTCTTCCACAATCCCCGAAATATGCCTTTGAAGTTGCATGAGGTCAAATCTCAATAACTTGCTTATTTCAAATGGAACACCCTGTATTTTAAGGTTTATTCGAGTTCAGAATTTAATTCTGTATCAAACATTATTAAAGTTCTCCGAATCAATTTTGGACACGGACCGAATACTGATTTCCGTAAGATCTTGCAGCTGTCAGCATTTTCAAATTTTCCGGTATAACTCAAAAGCAGTAAATTTTAGACATAAGACACTTTTAATAAACGGGTCTTAAAATTTAATGAGAAATCCGAAAATAACCAAAAATTAAGGGGTTCGATTTAAAATAACGAAGTTGACAGCTACTTCCGGTATAACCGGAAGCGTGGCTATTTTGAGAATATTTCACTTGGATTGAAAACTATTGATTCTAGCCCGAAACCAACTTACATTGGGCTACGAGTGGAAAGTCAAAAATTTTCTAATGAACGGGTTGTGTGGCCAACCCTGTAGCTCCAGCAAAGGGAATTTGTAGGAGCAATGCCCCGTGAGGGTCTTGGTATATAAATAGTTCGAGTCTGTAGAAGGAAAGGAGCGAAAAATAAGGCGCCTCCCTGATGTCAGATTGTTCCTTTTTAGAATAGCCCCCTTTAAGCCATATTGGAGGCCTTCAGAGACTCATTCCGTACACCTCTCTCCCTCTTCCTCGTATATCTTTGCATATACCTAAAGAGCGATGCTCTAAAGTTAAAATGGCAACACGTTAGCCCGCTCATGTTGCAAGTACCTCAACTACCGTATCGTAATTTTTTACGATAACTTTGAAACTCTCATCTCGAGAAAGCGATAGCTTTAAATAACTCTCATAAGCGGTAAAAGAGTTATCGATTCCGATCTAAAGCGCGGGCGGAAAATTTTTTATCGCAGCGAGAATTTATGTAACAAATTTGGTAGGAAACGGTTTTCCCACCCTGACGGCAGTAAAGGCTTTTCCCAGAACGGTCATTGAGCGTATTGCCTTAAAAATGGACCGAAAACATACGGTAATGGTCCACGGAAGTGCCGAAAGTAAAGAGGAAAATTCGCCCGACTTCCAGGGCCGCATTAACTTAATTGTTCGTCTAACGGCCGGTCTCTATCAGAACTTCGATGCTTAAGCGGGATTTTTATATGAAAACCGGAAAGTTTCCGAGGCTGCCAATAAATTCGGCCCTCGTAAAACAAGAAGAGTGTTAAGAACACGTTCCTCAATAGAAGCACCCTCGGAAGTTTAAAATCGGATATAAGTTGGGGAGCCAAATGTAAAAATAAAATTTTATTTGCATTTTGAAGCAATCCACTTTAAAGTTTCGTGTTTACCTGAGAAGTTTCGAGTTTTCGTTCAAATGTACTGGAGTTAGTTTGCCTCGGAGGGTTAATACAAAATTCATTCCTCGGCTCAAGCATCTTAAACCCTTCCAATCTTACAAACCACTTGACCTCCAGGCTTGACCCAAATATATACAAATCGCCATTAATACACGACAAAAAAGCTCACGATCACAATCACGATGCAGGTTTGAAAAATACTCGCCAGTTTCTCCCATTAATCATACGTAATTAACAAACAATGGGCTCACTACTTACTACACATTGCAGGATTTGGGACGACTTTTTTCTCATACGCGAGGCCTCAGTTAAGTCATTAGTTGATGCTTCAAACCTGGACAAGAATGACTTGCAAGGAAAAATTTATGATATTAAGCTTTTAGGAGAGGAAGTAATGAATCACTTTAAATGCCTAATAGCTGTAAAAGTGAATAAACAAGCCGCCTTTACATGACACGATTTGCATGCAATACGAGATAAGCAGTGGAATTTGTGTTTTGGGCCGATTAAAAATTGCATTTTACCAGAACATAACGTTCGATAAATTACTGTAATTTCGGTCAAAAGCCAAGGTAATCAAAGGCCATTCAAAAGTTATGCCATACAGGGCTCAACATTTTGACAAACACTGTTAAGAATTTCAGGGGTAATTAGCCGACATTCTTCAATGGTACGTCGCCTGGGTTCTTTCAGTGACCGCGGCAAAGGAGTATAAATTTTCGGCTTTAAATGTCCCCACAAAAAATATCGAGGGGCGTCAGATCGGGTGATCTGGGTGGCCACTCAATAAATCCACAACAACCTACCCATTTACTTGGAAATTTTTTGTTAAAAAGCTGACGAATTGGAGCTATAAAATGTGGAGGTGCCCATCTTGCTGAAACCATACATTATTTTCTAAGATATTGTTATCAGTTTTCACAGTTTCAACAATCATTGGATAAATGTGGTTTTCCAAAAGCTGAAGGTAAAAAAAAATTTTAATGAGTGGCCGTAGATGCAAATTTGATAAATTGAAAGTGGGAAGGTACGCAGAGCCATCCCAAATCTCATTATAATTTGCTTTAAAATTTGTGGATTAGGTTGGTTTATTTTTTAACGTTGAAAAAAATTATATGCCGACAATCAGACTTAAAAACTCTTTCAAATGAGGTGCCACTCGTCTCACAGTGCCATTTCAGATACCAAAGTTGAATGCACCTCACAAACGGTGTTGTTTTGGCGAACTAACGCTGAGATGCGTCCCGGTAATTTCAAATATTTTGATTTCAGTCCAAAATAAGCCGGGCGCAAAGTTTTCAATGGAACACTCTGTACAATCGTCATATGTGTAGGAAATGTTTTTGCGCTGCTTAAGGCTAGTGTGTTTACCGGACAATATTGCAAATAGACGTCGGTCAAAAGGACTAATCCTCTGTCGTTCACATAACAGGATTTAGTAATTGCATTCAAAGCTATTCCGCCTCTTCGCGATCTAGTAAACAATAATGTAATAGTAACGATCGAATATCAAGACTCCTTTGGCTTGAATGGGACACCCACTGATGTCTCTGCGTTGACAAGCTGTATTTAAATAGCTCATTATCTTGACAAAAACCGATCAATCTGTGACCTTTCGCACCCACCACTGTACCTTGCGAAAGCATAGGTGGCAGACAAATCTTATTCCAGCATATCCCATTTCCATATATTGCAAATAAGCCCCCCGAATTTATATCTGGAAAGTAAAACCCTATATCCCTTACACAAGGGTGATTTTCCTTTCTTAACATAAAACTACCCTTTAGGCTCGAAATAAGCCGGCCCGTTTCTCAAAAGACTTGAATACAGAGTGAGCGCGAGACACCCTTTTGTAATCCATGTCTGTATGAAAATGTTGGATAAAAAATAACAGGCAACAAGTGGAGACAAATCTTGAGCAAAAATGAAGGAATAAAATTTCTGTACCTCACCCTGAAAAATCTGAGTGGGAATATATTGGGCATTTTCAGTTTTCATCCGAGTTTCGTCATATACAATACATCTCGACGAGCACTTTTCCTCATATATGAACCGGGGAAATGTGGCTAGTCGGTGGCGTCGTCGAAACCGCCATTTTCTCACGTCTTTTACGAGCGCTGAATGTTTTGTCTCGATAAACCACTCGTTTCGTCGTGAGAAAACTCTGTCAATCTCGCCCAAAAACAACAATGCCGAATATTCGAGAGAAAGTCAAACATGGGCACGTATGGATGCAGCTGGGCCAAGGGATTAGACGAGCCCTTAAACGTGCCCCAACATATCTTCGAAAAGATCACATTTTAAGACCAAATTTCCGCTTTCGGGATCAGAAATCGATAGTCGCTAAACCTGTTACAACAGGGCCATGAGGAATGCGATGAAGAATTGAAACGTAAATATTCGCGAAAAAACTCAGCTGACAGAAGAAAGAAGAAAAGACAATGGCCGGAGCCTCATCAACGATGATGGATTTGTCTCGTTTGACTCGTTGGTTATTTCGGTTTTAATTCGAAGACGGCAATGGAGGAAGGAATTTATCGTCCCTGTTTTTGTTATGATGGTCAATTGTGACTTAAAGATCAAGGAAATTGGGCTATGCATGACGTTATTGGGCCTCGTTCGATGAGAGCGGCCCTCAATCACGTGTCTAGTGGCAAAATTAAGAAAGACATGAGAGTAATTCGTAATGAAACAGGAGGGTGGCGTTAATGAAAATCCATGTGAGTCAGAGCAGCTCCTGGAAAAGTGCCTCTAAAAGCACGGTCAGATTGTAGAAGGGAGCTATGCTCGCTTCTGTGGCCAAGTCAGCTTCATTTCGAACGATGACGCTTGCACTGAGTGCAAATTTACAGCAATCAGTAGAATTTTTCGACTTGGGTGAGAGATATGAGAACTGAGTGAGAAAATTAACGGCGGCAATCACTTTTCTGAGAAAAATTAGCTGGAATAATTACAGTAATTTCGAATCTTCACATCATCGGATGCATGAGGTGTGTAATCCGAAGATGTCTAGTTGATCGTTGGAATGTTGCCAAAATCAATGGAATGACTGACTTACTGTCGCCTTTACTTACTTGCGTCCAGGGCAGAGTTATAGAGCTCATAGAGACGATTAAGTTGATTTATTTATTGCAGTTGCTTCTAAAGGGTAAAAACGTAGTGAAGTTCATTTGTCTAGTTTCTTACGAACAGAGATAGTAAAAATGTTGTCTGATTCAGATAGTGATAGTGACTCACCTAATACTTTAATATAGTGACTATTATTAATTATGGTTTGTTTATGTTAAGTTTGGCCTGGTCTCTCAGGCAGCACCATACACTCCGTTCCTCTGCCCTCGACGTACAGTGTGGGCGGAATCGGACTGTTTTAACAGAGAAAAACTATTTCCCGATTAGACAGAGAAAAATCGACCTAAATGTCATAGGCTCGATTTCTGGGAAATGTTTAATGGTAAAAACCGCCTGACGATATTTTCACATTCAACCTAGATATATGGCGTTTTTCAGTTTTCGGTCATTTTGTAAATTGCCCATAAGTTTTTTATTTCCAAGAATATTTCAACACACTCTTAAGGCACTTTTTTAAGTGCAATCCAGTGGCTTACTCAGATTTTTCCTATAGTCATCCCTTGTATCAGAGATACATATATGTATATACCGGGTGATTCAAGAAAGTGGCTCGCCCTTATAACTTTTTTGTTTTTAAACTTAGTCTTGAAATTTGGCAGGAAGCTATATGAGAATGGAGTCGATTGATTGACATTAATGACGTTTATCTAGCACTTCCGGTTTAACCGGAAATGACCTCAACTTTTGATTTTTAAATGTAATGCCCTAAATTTGTTTTCTGTTTTAGAATTTAGAGGTCATTTTTAGTCTAAAAATATGTCATTTTGAAAAAAGTAATTATTTTTTTGTGGTTTTTTCATGCCGAGCTACGCCACTGAGGTATACGTATTAGGCACAATTTTAGGTCAGAATTATGGGGAAAAATACTAATTTGTCATTTTATCGAGTACTTTTTCTTTATAAGCAATTCAAATACCGAAAACCCGTTTTTAAAAATAAATAATAAATAAGAAAAAACAATGATAAACGGCTATATTCAATTTTTGGTGAGGTGAGCGTCGAGGCGGCCGACAAAGTGCGATGCTCCACTATATTTTTACCCTAAAATTTCCTAGCTATCGGCGCTTAAATTTTGAAAAGCGGTGAAATTTTACCCCTTCTCCATTTAGACGTTTTAAGGAACATTTCGAATTTTTCGACATGCTGCTTTTCGTTTTAATCCCCAGATGTGGATCCCACACTGACCCTGCATACCGCTATTGGAGCCCCGGGATCTCCCAAATGCCATTCGGAGAGCCTTTATTTCCAGTAGACCCCCTCCTCGTTTTCGGCTAATTTCTCCCGTAAAAAACGATTGTCACTGTCAGTTTTGATGTTGCACTCATTCAGTCCGAAAGATTGGGAAAAAATCGATTTTTCGAATCCCCCAACACGGGTACTAATGTCCAACCAACTTGTCTGTCTAAAGATCTTGAGGAGAAATCGACTTTTTTGAGTCACTCAACTGGTTGCAACGTCTTCATTTGACGCGTCTCTCCAGGATTAAGAAATTACCCGACCCACGCCACCATCGATCTGGGAAGAGCAAAAACCAGGCGGATTCATAATTCAGAGGTTCATTCGGTAGCGAGCCCAATATTCGATGAGCCTTTTTGAACATTAAACATGCACATCTCGTTGTTTTTTGCGTTGTGCGGACCTTTGTTATTCGTAAATTTTACATGACCGACTCATTATTTAAAATTTATTGGAGAGGTTATGTTACAGGTTCGGATTGTCGATTCATTGGGTATTGATGTTACGGTAAATTGGCCCTTGAAATATTGAAGTTTTTGTTTACGCGCCCTCATTTATCTAAAATAATTCGAGCGTTTTGCGCCAGTGGTTAAAAATTTATTGCCGTTTTGCTTGGGAATGTCTTCAAAGTTTTACACCGCGACAAAGGCAGTTTCGTAACTTCCTTCCGTGTTGACTTTTTATTTGGACTGTTTGTCATGCAAAGCAGGATAAATATTATTTCTCACTTTTCGTCGGGGACAAACAATAATATACGGATTGCGGTGGGTTTTTTCCCTTTGGTGACGTTTATTTTCGCGCTCCTTTCGCCTTCTTATTCAGCCGTCATCGGGGAATTAATAAATAAAGCGAAATGTGACGATAATGTTTTGGTGTTATAGGCAAAAACGAGGAAAAAGGCGCGGGCTGGGCAACAATAAATCACTTAGGCAAGAACGTCTCAATTGGAAGTTTTAATAGAAACCTAATACAAGGTGCTCGCAGCCCGAAGGGCCAGCCTGAAATAATAATTACGGGGTTTTCGAAAGTCTGATAAATCATGTTGACGAAAGATGACGGATGGTCCTCAGCGGCCCCCCGTTCAATTTAGACTTCCATATATTACCTTTTTAGACTACGAGAAGACACCTGTGGGATTCCGCTATCCATCACCGCACACTAGCCCTATAAAGTTATTAATTTTTAAAACCAGGACGTTTGGCCGAGACGTTTTCCAATTAATTTGGGACTTCTTGCGCCGCAAAAAGGCGACGCCGGCGTCGGGGAAATCAATTACGTCCTTTTCCCCGTACAACAAAGAAACCGAAAATTATATCACAGTCAGCCTTTTCGATGATTTTTCTTCTCTTGACACGGAAAATGCTCGCTATGTCACTGTCATATGCAGCGCGGAAAAAGAATCCGCCCGATGCGGGATCGCTTTGTTTGATATAATGTGGCAAGGAGCTTTCGCTGCACTCTATTGTGCTATTATCGAGCTTCCTGTTGTCACATTCCGGCAATGGGCCGACAATTAGTCTTAGAAAAACCTGTGGGGATCTAATAAGCTGTCCCACCAGTCGCGGCTCCCCGAGGCCCCAATTTACAGGGGATTCGCCAGCAATGGGACAACCGAAAGCTGGAGATACCACACGTCAAATGGTGACGATTGGAGAAAATGTGCTTTATCCGAAAGTTGATAGTTTCGTATATATACAGGGCGTTGAAGGTTAAAATTTTAATCATTTTTCGCCGTTATTCTGAAAATATGTAGATTAGACACTTAAAAATCTGTAAAGTTAGGTTTTTTTGCGTGATAATTAATATCCGTTTTGCGATTTCTGCGTTGCTAATAGAGGGCGCCACTTACTGTCAATTTTACCGAATTTGCAGTTAATAACTACACTCACTTTCACATGAAATGCACCGCCCAGTAATAATAATATTTAAGTCTTGTAATTTTGGCAAAATAATGCTTCATAATAGAGTATCAAATGATCAGACTTTCAGTAAAAAAGAAAGAATGCTGGTGGTTTTTGTGTCATCGACCTATTAGATTTTTTATTCAATTGTAAATAAATAAAATAATATTTACATGGAAATATCAGTTTATTTTGTTGTTGAACTGTGAACAAGACATCTCAGAATGCCCCCAGTGAGACAGCGTCGAAATTTTTCCCACGTTTCGGATTTTGATAGAGGGCGAATTATCGGCATGAAGGAGGGTGGACTTTCTTTTCGTGAGATTGCCCGAAGAGTGAATCGAAACCACACCACGATTGCGAGAATATGGTCTTCGTGGTCTGAAGAAAGGGTTCAGCGACATCGTCCAGCTGGACGTTCTCCCCGTAGCAGCAACACACGTGAAGATCGACTTCTTAGACGGATGGCCATTGGTGATCGATTTCAAACAACAATGTCTGTTGCAGTAGATTGGATGGGAGCTCTAAATCGTCGGGTGTCGATGGCAACAGTTTACAGAAGAATTTCGTCTTTTGGCCTGCATTCATACCGCCCAAATCTACGACTGCCACTAACCGCCCTACACCAAGCTTCCAGATTGGCCTGGTGTCAAGAACGAATTAATTGGAACCATGAGTGGAACAGTATCGTCTTCAGTGACGAGTCGCGATTTTGTTTATGGATCAATGATGATCGTAGAAGAGTCAGACGATACCGAGGTGAAAGAAGAAATTTGCAATTTTCTGAAAGGCGCCACACAGCTTTAACACCTAGTGTTATGGTCTGGGGTGCGATATGTGTTGGCCGAAGATCTTCTCTTGTGTTCGTTCCAGGCACCCTAAACGCACGTCGCTACATTGACAATGTTCTGAGGACAGTATTAGTACCTTTCATGCAAACTTTACCAAATGGCATTTCCCAACAGGATAATGCAAGACCACATAGTGCGAACATTACTCGACGATACCTGGAAGAAGCACAATTGGAAATACTGCCTTGGCCTGCACGGTCACCGGACCTATCACCCATCGAACATCTTTGGGATATGATGAGTCGCCGTCTTCAAAATTTACCGAGGCCTCCAAACAATGTGGATGACCTACGACTTCATCTTGAGGTAGCATGGAATGAAATACCCCAGGAAGATATTGATCATTTGTTGCAAAGCATACCGCGAAGAGTTACTTGCTTGCATTGCCGTACGAGGCGATGTCATTCATTATTAATTTTTTCATTATCGAATGTTGTATCTTTTAACTGAAAGTCTGATCATTTAATACTCTATTATGAAGCATTATTTTGCCAAAATTACAAGACTTAATTATTATTATTACTGGGTGGTGCATTCCATGTGAAAGTGAGTGTATTTACTCTGTATGTTCAACATGGAATTGGATCGAAAATCTAAAAGAGCAGTAATTTTTCCATTAATTATATATTCTTGTTTCATTTCGAAATCTCGATTCGCATTTAACCAATACTATGCTTAAATTTGATAATACGAAAAATTAAAAGCGAAACACACCAAATGTATTTTCATTTTTTAGAACACATAAAAAATTGTTTTTCAAATTCTCAAGAGTATAACCTAGATAATTTCAGAATAATAGCAAAAAAATTAATTTAACTTTTAATTTTCAACACCCTGTATACAGTGTCCTATTAACAATTTCCCTCCCATCTTATTTCTTTATTTTTGATATTAGAAAAAAGGCTTAAACGGGGACCCCCCTCCGTCTTAGGAGCAGAACTTAAAAATAGCCTCATTGTCCTCCCCCGCATGCTCTGTCACCCCACCCGTGACGTGAATTCCTTCATTTTAAATAGAACCCTCCAATTTTTTTGACATTTTTGGATGTCTCGTTAAATTTTATGATCAGTCTATTTATGATCTCTTGTCTTGAAAATTTACCATTTTCGACTTATTCGGAAAATTTTGAAAATTTTGACACATGCAAGGTCCCATCGGGAATCGGTGTTGTTCCCTATCCGCTGCGAATTTCGGAAGGGGCCTTTTAGGGCTAAGAGGAGACTTAATAAGCTATATTTTGACACATTTAAATTTGAGAAAAAATCTTCCACGACCCTCGAAATACGCCTCCGAATTTGCATGATTTCAAACGTCAATAACTTGTTTATTTTTAATGGAAAATCCCAATTTTCTCGACAGCAACGTGTTCAGGATTCAAAAATCTACATGTAGAACGATAGGAAAATCTTTCACGATACACCTCAATACTTCTTTTTGGTTGTTTATCAAATTCAAAATAAATTTTAAGCGAATCCTGTTTCTCTCTTTGGGAATATACGAGATTGCGAGGTGTTTTGACAAAAACAAACATTAAGCTGTACAAAAAAATATATTATAAAAGTTTTCAAATCTTGATGGTGTTTCTTTTTTTTTAATCAAATTTCAAAATTTGTTGGCGTCATTCCTGGCATCATGACTTGGCCCACGAAAGGGGGCAATTTTCGGGAACTTAGAAATGGCTGGGTTTGGGGATAGGGTCATGTTCATGAAAGTTATAGAATTTTTGGATTCTGAACACGATGCCGTCGAGAAAGTTAGGACATTCCATTTGAAATAAGCAAGTTATTGACGTTTGAAATCATGCAAATTCGGAGGCGTATGTCGAGGGTCGCGGAAGAGTTTTTCTCATATTCAAATACGTCGAAACGTAGCTTGTTAAGTCCTCTCTTAGCCTTAAAAGACTGACTCCGAAATTCGCAACGCTTACACGCCAATTTCCGTTGGACTTCGCAGCTGTTAATATCTTCAAATTTTCCGGAATAACCCAAAACGGTGAATTTTAAAGATGAGACACCTCAGATGAGCCGACCTTAAAATCTAACCAGAGATCCATAAAAACCGGAAAATTGCCATTTGAACCCCGTTTTCGAATCAAAAGTAGGGAAATTCGATGGGGGGATAAATTGGTAATGGGACGCTCTGTATACCTGAAACTATCAACGTATGACGTGCAGTATCTCCAGCTTCGGTTGTCCCATTGGTAATTAATCACTCCGTATTTACCATCGGGCCAAATTTATGCTTCTCCAATGAAACTCATTTGACAGTTGTAGCCTTATTAAAATGGTTTATTGGTGCATTTAATTAATCGTTCCTAGTAACTGAAACGAAACATTAGGGTGGGTTTGGTGTAAGGGGGCTGAGGTCGTTGATCCTCGTTTATAGCTTCATAGGCCAGTTTTTGAGATATTTTATCAAACACGTTGGGGACGCGGCAGTTCTCGTCGCCTAATCTTAATCTAGTTAACCCGGAAAGTTTATCAACAACAAAGTTTCCGGATGAATCCGGGAGGCTGATTTGATTAAAGCAAATTCAATTGGTGGGGATAATAGTTATTGGCCCAGAAACTTTCCGGGAGTTTTATTTAACGGCAGTTTACTTTATTCGCTTTGTTGATGGGACGTTTGCCGATTAGCGATTTAATCTTGAGATAAAAACGGCGAACCGGCTTCGCGGGATGCTGCCGATTATCTTAGGCCATGGCCCCACTATAAACGTTAAATTGCGAATTTATTGCCTATAAAATGTTTGCGTTTGTGTGTTTTGCGCAATTATTGCTCCGCGATGTGTATCTCTCTCCGTCTCTTTTTCCTCTTTAATTAATCGTGATTAAACATCATTCATAACCGCGCTTAATTTGCTCCCCTGCCGGTTTTGACGTAACCTGCCCCCGAAAAGGGTCACGCGAATGCCCGATTTAAGTATGAAATATTAGGTAAGGGCTTCCCAACGAGATATCAATTTCCCTCCGAGTCTTATATTTTAGGGCAAGTTGCGGGTTTTAGTTCAGAAAAGGAGAGATTTTTGTCGTCACAACGTAACCCCGACCGAACTACTTATCGGGGAAACTAGCTGCATGTGCTGACGTGGGGCCACGACTCTGGAATGCTAAATGACTCTGGATGGAGAATAAAGCGGCTGCGTGCTTATATTGGATCTCTTGGAAAAATTCTTAGTGTTCCTCATAACGACTGGAAACAAGTAATCCCCTCTCGGAATAATTTTTGGATAAAACCTGAGAGCACTTCCCACCCGAGCCACCCTCATCGGAGGGGCTTTGATGTTCCCATCCATTAGCACCAATACACAGACTTCACATGGTATTTTGGGCCTTTAGAAGCTCCTTACGGAGAGATTGATTGGAGTTGTAAAACCAATTTTACCATTCCAACAAAGTTCCAGGACTAATGGAAATTCGACATCGAATGGACCGAAAGTGTGAATTTGAAAATGCGCAGAAAATCTCGAGAAGCGAAGAAGAAATTGAAAACTCGAATGGTTCCAAGATTTGTTGGCCAGGGCTGCAGTCGCAGAGCTGTCGTAGGACGGGTGTACGTGCCCTTATGTGGCAGTATTGGTCGGCTACAACCGAGATCTTGTTTGCCGAGTCAGGAAAAACCGGGGCTCTGCCGGAGTATCAAAAATTAGTGACACGCGAAACTCGAATCAGTTATTGATCTTTGTTGGGCACAATGGCATTTACATCTCCGAACTCATTGAGGAATGAACTGATGAGATATACAGGGTGTTGTTTAAATACGTAACACCACTTCATGGGCTGATTCTTTGGACGATCCTAAGGCGAAAAGTTTATACAAGCATAGGTTTGCTCATGTTTCGTTTTCAATAGACAGGGTGTCAAACTTTCTCTAAAAAATCGTTACATATTAAAAAAAAAACCCTAAATAACAAGAAGACGCAAACTAATATAACGTTGAAATTCGGTGACAGTTTTTATTGTAGTACAAAGGAATCTTTTAAGCTGGAAATTGTTTGTCTCCTTTTGCTAGTGTCGTGCAGAGGAGTAACGCCGAAAATTTTAAAAAATCAAACAGGAAAAACGCTTTATTAAAGCTACACTTAAACAAATAGTACGCACATTTTTTAATAAAAAACATTTAACAATAAACAACGTTAGCTCACAATAACTGCTAAAAATGTCCTCCTTTAATTTCAATGCAAGCGTTAACTCGTCTAAACATCGATTGCCGAACACGTTGCAATATTCCCGGCGTATATCTTATCTGATTACATGAATCCCGTATCCGTTGGATTAGTTCTTCTTCAGTATTGACTGGAGTTCTATAAACGAAGGATTTTACATGCCCCTAAAGGAAAAATCTAACGAATCTAAATCCGGTGGACTAGGTGGCCGTGACTGTGCTTAACGCGAAAAAAATATAAAAGTTTAAAAAAAGTCAGTGACATATTTATAATAATAATAAATATAAATAACACTGCAGAATTTCACCAAAATCGACTAAAGGATTATCAAGATTTTTACGAAAAAAATATTTAAAAAAAAGTTCGACACTCTGTATCTTGAAAACGAAGCATTACCGACCTATATTTATATAAACTTTTCGTCTTAAAATCGCTTAAAGAATCACTCTTTGAAGTTTAATCATATATTTAAATAACACCTTATATATTTGGGATAGAAAAAACAGTCGAACTCGGAGATACCTGTCTTCATCTTTCATTTAAATCCAACCAATTTCAGCCAAATATACGTGTATAGCCAAATATATATGTGTAATAATGTCCCATTAAGACCAGTTATTTTAAAAATTGAAAAAATGCAGAGTTTAGAGGACATAGAGGTTATTAATGGAACACAATATCCAATAAATGGTCCCCTTGTAACTGATGGCTCTCGTAGATTCTTTTGACAAAATTTGCGATGATTTTTTGACATAATGACCACTCAATTTCATCAATGGCGCGTTGAATATCGCCTTTCAGTTCAGGAATCGTTCTTGAATTATTGACATACACCTTCCCTTTCAAAAAAACCATAAAGAAAAATCCAAAGAGGCCAAATCACACGATCGGGGTGGCCACGCCACATCGCTGCGGTAAGAGATAACTCACCCTTGAAATTTCGTCAACAATTCCATTATTTCGTTTCCTGTGTGGCAGGGTGCCCTGTCCTGCTGAAACCACATGACTGTGAGATTCAGTGCAGCAATTTGAATTCAGTAGAAGTTGTTTATCGTCTGACGTTTACGGTCGACATTGACGGTGACCACATTACCAGCCACATTTTCGAAGAAGAACAGTCCAATCACTCGGCCAATCCAAAATGTGCCCCAAACAGTGTGGTCCGTGGTGGATTCACGAGACGTTGAAGAATCACTCTTGAATTCTCATCTTCTCAAATGGGACAATTTTGTTTGTGGACGTAGCCTTCAAGTTGGAAATACGCTTCGTCGGAGAAAATGACTTTCTGCGAAAAATCACCGCTCATTCCTTGTGGCTCTAACATAAATTCTCTAAATGTTCTGTGCATGGTCTGCATCCAAATGTGCCAACTCAATCTTGTAAGCTGGAAAATGTAGATATTTTTTTTTTGCAGATTTAACTCCCAATTGCTGAGAACGCTGGCCAGTCGAGGTGGAAGGATTCTGGTCAACACTTCCACTAACTACTGCAGTGTTTTCATTAGACACAGCTGGACGATTACGGTCTTTTCTAGGCTTGAATTGGCCCAATCGCTTCAAATTTCTCGATTAATCGGAACACTGCACTGCGAGAAGGTGCGTTATGGTGACCGAAAAATCCAAGAGATTTTTGCATCATTTTCGCGAAACTCTAACCATTTTGGTAGTGGATCTTCGTCATTTTTATACGTGGTGCGTGCGTGTAATTCCCCGTAACTTAACCTCAATGTTTACACCTGACAGCTGTCCAAATGCAACGTTGTACGCATGACACAAGAAAACTATATATTATATTAATGGGGCACTCCATTTTCGGACCATTCAGTGGCGACGCGTCAGAACTGTTGCTCAGATGTACTCGACTTCATGTTCTTTATTGGAGTAGAAGAATAATGGAAGAAGTCACCACATTTGGTCCATTGGTAAGGATCTCCGTAACTACCAATTTTTACAGCAGTCTTACCTTGAAAAGGACACTCCTAACAGATTGGCTGGTCATGTGCAGTTGCAGAAGTAATTTGAAATTAACTAGTACCGACTGCAATTTCAGTTATTTGTTTGCAAACGTTGTTTGGTTTATGGCAATAATTGCGATAAACAAATATCGAAAGTGAACGTTAGTCGGGGTTTGTTGGCGAATTAAATTCGAAATTGCTGTATCAGTGTGTCGATTATTTATGCCATCATCGTTACGTTTGTGTTTTATAAATTATAGCAAATTTCTCTTCAATAATTTTTGGCTCGGCACGACAATAAACGCGAAGGCCGGTGGGGCAATATGAGAGCGCCGGCACCCACAGAGAAATTAGGCCATAAAACCAATCGTGTCCAAGTGCGGTCGCTAAATAAATCATATTGATGGTTTTATTGGTGCGAACCCCCTGTAGATCCGGCAAACCCTTCGTTCTTAATAAAGTTACGGTTTAATTTTCGTAAAAGTTAAATTGGCTGCCATAACCATACAATGGAGCAAAAGCTTTGGAGGGTCGGAAGCAACATTCGGTTAGTCTTCACAAGTCCCTGCTGACGGTTGATTTTTTAAAATAATTTTCACCTTTTCTTAATATTTTCTCAAATTAGTTTGCATAAAGAGAGCAAGAACTAAACTTAGTTAAGGGGTGATATTAAACTAAGACTTCATCCATTCGTTCCACACCAATTAAGAACTTACAACCTCGGCTTATTAAAAATGAGATTTAATTCCGGGCCCGTCGGAATTTCAAAAACTTTACTCGGTTTTATGAATTTTAATCAAGAGCCTCTGAAGGACTTGCTTGAGCCTCAAAGTCAAAATGTGGGCACTTCAGTTTTAATGCCAACACTACGTTGTGATGCAGCTCTGTGTCCTAATTATCGCATTGAAGAGAGATTTGAAATCTTATTGACCTTTGTACGAGCCTAATTAAGGAATTAACCTTTAATTGCCCCGTGGTGACATTTTTACCCTTATAGCATTTGAGCAGTGGCATTTCAGAATTCATTAGTTCTGGGCCGCTGAAAGCTATGGGGCCGAGGTGTGCTCCAGGAAAAAGGGAAATAAAAAGTTGTTTGTCTAACAGAATGCACCTTCAACAATTAATTTCCGCAGAGCCGTAAATCAATGCTCTTTCGGCCGAAACTATAGAAAACTTTAGAGCAAGCGGTGTAATGCCGTTTACTGAAAGCAAACAATTAGGGAACGTGCTCCGCTCTAAAATAGATAATTACGGGAAACAAGCCGTCGCTATAATAATAATAATAATTCCGGCATATCGGCCTTAATTGGGAACCATATATCATTTAACCAAGTTGGCAAATATGGGAAATACGGATCTATGAGAGGCGCTTAGAAAAGTTATCGGTACGGCTGTGAAGACCCTGCTTCTCCCATTTGAATGGCATAGCCCCCATTTGCTTCTACTGCTGGAAAATGTAATTACTAAGTGGTAAGTGTGCTGGAAAAATAGGGAAAAGCGTACAAAAAAATACGCATCAAAATGACCCCCGGACCTCAGAAATCATTACTTTCGAAGGCAATTTATTCACGAGTCCTCAGGAAAGCGTTTCTTGAATTTCTTCAAATTTAATTTTCCATTTTTTTTTATATAAATAAAGCATCTTACCGAGACTGAAATGTTTAGTAATGTTTGCAGAGTGTTGGTTAGCGGGATTTCCGCAAAATTCCGTAAGCGTTTAAGTATTTAAGGAAAGAGGATGTTGGGAGCACACGTATTTTACGGGGCATCTCCGTTATTACTGAAGTTAGAGATATACGGTTCTCCCAATCATGTGCCCTATTTTTATGAAACGGACGCTGACAGTGGTAGAAAATTTATCGCCATCCTGCGCTCTTATACAGGGTGTAACAAGTTCGAGTCTATGCATGGAGATCTCGGAAACGGTGAGAGATACAAAGTCGGTTAAATGGAGCCGAAGTTGCGCGTTTTGGCGCTCAACAATAATCCCTTTGCGAATTTAAAAAGTCGAAACACTTTCGGAAACACCCGATTGAAACTGAAAATTTGAGTTTTAGTTCTTCTCAAAAAGCTCGAAAACCATTATTCGGAGAAAACTAATAGTGAAATATTATTAGATCACTTTTTGTCTGGATTTCTACCAAGAAGAATTTATAGTGAGAATTAGGAATGCGTTATGTGCTATAGATCAATTCACAGAGCAATGGAAAAAGGCAAGTAAAAAAAAATCTTTTTAGACATTTACCTCATTAAACTAAAAATGTTTAATAAAATTAGTGGGTCGAGTAATAAATAAATTAACAAAATACCATCTAAAATTTGTTGATTTAACATGGTAACGCAATTCAAGGCTTCTTAGATGGAAAAGGTTTTTTCATCATATAAATATCATATAAAATTCACTAACATATTGGAACATAATACACCGCTAGAAAAGAAACTTCATGTAGAATCTAATTTTGTAAAAAATCCAAGAAGGCGCCCATAAGAAAATCCAAAGTAGTTCATGATATCTCAAAAGCCAATCGTCGAACAAAAATACCGGTCACACCAGTAGAAAACCAGGCAAAAAAATTCCGAATAATGGGTTTGGTTTTTTGAAAAAAACGAAAATCCAAATTTTCGGTTTTTGTAGGATTTTTCCGAAAGTATTCGGATTTTTTAAAATTCGCAAATGGATTATTGTTGAGCGCCAAAAAGCGCAACTTCGCCTCTATTTAACCGACTTGGTTTCTCTTACCGTTTCCGAGATCCCCATACATAGACTCGAATTAATTACACCCTGTACATAGGGATACCCTAGACACTTTTTTGTAACTGAACTCTCTCGTAAAATCATGGAATTCTAATCACTCTATACACCAGTGAGAATTTTAAACAATTTATTAGAAATTTACAGAAACTTTCTAGAATGTAATTAATTTTGATCCATTTACAGCATAAATTCTGATCCAAATTGTCTACGTTCAACGAGATTTTATTACTATTCCACGGCAAACGACTGCGTCTATCATGCAGAAATACATAACATTTATACCCCTAAAAAACAATTTTTTTAATGGAAATTATCCCAGGGACACGTATTTATTTAGCAACGTTATCTCGGGTAGACGGGAAAGGTTACAATCCAGGTTGCAGGGTATAATGGGTTGCCTACCTTCAGGGGCATTTTTCGTGCTTTCATATTAATTTTTGTCAGGCTCAAAGTTACTCAATTTACGTCTTAACTAATATGAATCAATCCGGATAATAATTTTTTCCTCGCAGGGAGAGCGTTTCTGCAGACCTGGACACGTAGATGATCCCCGAAAGGGCGAAGATCCGCGAGACTGAAAAGAATCGGTAATTCCCCAGTTGCTTTCGTCTCAAAAGAGAAACTTCTAATTCCTAAAACGCCTACAAATTCGATTTAAATTGAGAACACATTTGAAACCCTTAAAACGAATCATATGTGCAGGTTTAACGGATGCGGGATCTTGATACGTCAATTCTGACGTCACTTGGTCTGCTGGAACCGGGAAGACCGCGACGTTCACGAATATAGCGATTTCATCGAACCTTATTATTCGAGTTTCTGTTAAGTTTTTAATGTAAACAGACGTGAGCAAGAGAGCAAAAAAACTGCGACCATAATGCAAATCCCCAACGTTTGCATCAGTCAATTTTAATAGATCGAAGAAGACTGGTTCGCCATCAAAAAGATGGGCCCTAAATTAAATTAGGCAATGGCTGCATCCACTTTGACAGTGATTTATTTAACCCGCGAGACACCAACTTCGCCTGCATCCGAACTACATTTCGTATTATTTCGTTTTTTTTCCACGTCAACGGAATGAAGTATTAAAGAGGGACATTAATAACTTCCAAATTCCAGATGTGGCTTTCAGGGTAAGTATAAAATATATCACTGTCTTTTGACTGTCGTCTGACATGGGCGAAATGGAAGTCAACCGTCGTAGAACGGCAGCAGTAGGGACGTTTTGATTGTTTTTGCTCCCGTTTCTGGGACCAAGTTGGCGACCGAATATGACCGAATAAGCCAGCAACATTCCAAACACACATAACAATTCCGCTGTGCCAAGATTCTCGGCGAATAATTGCATACACGGCGCACATGCTTCGGGTTATTGCAATCGAATTTTCCCGTAGAATGGAGAAAATTCCATGATGTCGATTCCACCGGGAACACAGATATCTATATCACCATTTGGGCTGCACACAACAAAGCGAACGGGGTTCTTCATTCCATTACGGCAAACCAACCGAAAGTAAATTAGCAGCCAGTTTAGGACTGGACAATGCGTTAATTAATGCTTGGCCCGTAATGCTTGGCACGCACTGCCTCCTCACAATGATGGCAGGACTAACTTTTTAATTAGGAAAACTTTAGGTCTCATCGCACGATTTTTATCATTCTCCAAGTTTCACTCGATGTCCCTTTAAGTTGCTTTTCTAAGAGTTGGATAGTGCTAATTGGCACAGCGGGCTGTGAGTGGTAGTTTTAACTTTGCTGCCAGCAATTTAAAAATTGTCAGCAACATTCGCTGTTAGCAACTATGCAGGAGCGTAGCAAATTCTATTAAGCATAACTCAATCAAAATCCCATTTCTGCTTTCCATGTGTAATTATTGCATTCTCAAATGCATTTGTTCTAGAATTCCTGTGGGCTTTAGAATATTGTGGTTTCCAGTTATCATCAATCAGAACCTTGGTATCCATGGTACATTGCTAGAAATTCAGAACGTAGTTGCCACTTTTATCTTTATCAGTTGCCACTCTAGAGCCTTTAATAGTTTTTAACGTTGTTCTCTATCAACTCATGTCAAAGGTAGCCGGATGTGACAGGTACGCACAACAGACGCACCTGCTTGTTGTCATTTTGCCACGAAATCATGTTACATGACGTCACTGAGAGTACGTTTTTTTTATTAAAAAAATACAAATAAAGTCCAGTAAAGAGGAAGCTTAGCTTAAGCCGGTTTTCCTCTCATGAAGCAGAGTGCAAATTGTGTGTTTTACAGTTTCTCGCGGCATTTGAAACTCGACTTTTTAGGTTTAAGACGTGCGAAGTTTGCTCTCGAGGGGGGCTCCTTACGAGGACATCCATAATTGTTTTATTGGGCTGCTTCTTCCGTGAAATTTCAATAAAAGTTAAGCACTTGTCGGGGGCATAACATGGAAGGTACGCGGAGACAGGCTCTTGAATGTGGGTCAAGCAGTTCATGGAGCGGCAGTTTATCTCCATTCCATGGAAAACGAGCCAATATCTATTCCCGTCCGCACTTTAACTTCAAAATTGAAAGAAAGTTTTTGGTCGGGACGGGAGTTAATTTTTCAAACGGGATGTGCAAATTGGACCTGTTCTGTTTGCATAATGGCTTTCTTACTTTTTATATGGGCACATGTATAGCCCCATTGGCGTACTCACTAATAATTAGAATTAAAATTGCCTCAGTATTCTTTGCCGGATTCAATTTAGAACGTAATTGTTATCTCATGCATTGTAATGGATTTATGACGTCGAGGGTTGGGATTACGGTTTCAACCGGAATCTTTTGTTCTAACAACTTTCATGATGAATTTAAGAGGATTTCATAGTTAGTGGGGAAACAGGAAACGAACAAAACGAGTAAATTGCAACGGAATGAGCTTAAGACAATACAAAGCAATTTTCGTCTTGCGGCCGGGCCGGGACATCAGTGGAGTGCTTAATTTGTTTTGTACGCTTTATTTGTCCAACAACTGAACAATACCAGCTGTTTTCAACCACCGCTCGCAGTGGCGTAACCCGGACTAACAAACACCTGCAGACTTTTAACGAAATTGAATTTCTTTTTCCAGTAAAAGGGACAAAAGCGCCCTCTGGCTGCATGAAGAATTTGCGCGCACACGGATTAATTCGAGCGCGACCGCGGCCCTCAAAACGCCTTTTTGTCAGCACACATCCATGAAAGGGAACATGTTTAAGGTGGATAATTTAATCCCACAGACTGAAACACCACTCGGTCCCTGCTAATGGATTTACTTTTTTTCGTGTTTCATGTCCCTCCGTTTCAGAAATTCAATTCAATGAAACCAGAGAATTCTTTTTTGAATCGCCCATCTACAACACTTAGGGATTTGAAATGATTGCAATTAACGTATTTCACAAATTATCAGCTTTTGACCATCATCGGCGCCATTTTTATTTTATTCGCGACCGTGACTTCTCCATTACGCCTTTGACAGCTTGTTCCGCTACTTCCTTTAAAGGGCTCCATTACTCAGTGTGTTGAATGACTAAAGTACGTATTCTCGCCCAAAAACAACTAAATAACAGGTTAATAATGGCCTGCATATAGCTCATTATTTACCTAGCGAGCTAATCGGTCAACGTCGTCAACATTCCCATTGCTGTTTTACTCATAATTGCCATAGAAGTGAGCATCAAATGAAATGCCAACATTCATGTTATGATTCAAGACACGTTGTTTTTCGTCATAATATCGCAGCTGTGAAATACTTACGACTGGTAGTTAAATCGCGGCCAGCTTTGACAGCTCAACAGCTGATGATGTGACAACCCTGTCTTAAGAGCGCTGACGTAACAAGAATGCGCGTGTTCTTTAATTAATCTTCCGAATTCCACTCCACGTTCGTAATTCCCGGCTTTCCAAACTCCTGATAACTCTGTCAGCAAGATATCTTCATAGAAATTGGCCAAATACTCTGCTCTGATTTTGACGTTTCTCTAGAGATCATCTTGATGTGAAGGTTACCGGGAGCTTGAAAAACTGGACCTTAGGAAATAGCCCCCCCAAAGTGCTGAGAAGCTAAAAGTGATCTCAGCAATTCTGAGAAGTACATTGTAATCAACTTCACCAAAACAATTTTTGACTCGCTCACACAACACTTAAAAGCTTTAAAATCCGAACCTTGATGAGCATTACATTATCTTAAGCCTTAAGCTGACTAATGACGGCTTAAAATCCGAAACCACTGAACAATTTTTCACAGCATTTGGCTCGGTCGCAGCTTGCTGCTTAAGCTTAAGGCCCGTTTGCGTAGCTTCCAGTCAACATTCCGATAAAATCGCTATCTGCCTTTCAGATAAATGTGTCTAGGGTTGTAAAGGTAGTCATCTACGGCGAGGAGCGGCTATGCTAATGACTCCAATATCAGATCGTAATTAAAATGGCTTAATACCGAGGACGATGTGAATCAATGGGCCGAGCCGGTGGCATCTAATATTAATTAATATCCCGCAGATGACCTATCAGTCAGCATTACAATACGGTCTTGGCTGACAATTATATCGGCCGCGATTCTATCAACCGCCCTGGTCGAGAGATGATTTACATTGGCTGTCAAGGCAAATCGAACATTTTAATTGATACCATTTTTCATGGTCCTTGTTTTGAGTTTGCTTGGCTTTTATGGGGCGACAGTCGTAAAAGTTAATCGAGTCCTAAAAAGTGGAAGTACACGGTACGACCGTAATGAAACCATACCCGACGACCATCTGTAAGCTACGAACATTGCTGGCATGCCCAGACGCAGGGGAATTTATCTCGGCCAAAGGTGCAAAAATCGTATAAATCTACCTTTAGTTAATATTATTATTTCCATGTTTTTTTCGCCTATCGAGTTCCAAATTCAACGATACAGAGGCTCTATTTTTGCCTATTCAAACGTATTCCTCTATTTTTTTTTATCGTTTCATCCTTTCCGTTCTTGAAAAATATGTAAATGTGCAGTTTCGCATTGTTACGACTGGAGGTTGACCGCCGCGGGTAAAGAACAGAGACGAAATAAAGAGTTTTAGCGTGCACGTTTCAGAAATTTTCCGTCGTTCACGTTCGCCATTTCGTCCCTTTAGACTCCATCCGAATATTTTCTTAAACCTTAACCATAGCTAAACCTTCTGGTATCATCGAACAGCTTTTCCTCCGTTTAACAAGGAATTAATGTACCTTGGCGTGTCATGAGCGCAACAATGGCGGCCCATAAATCATCTGCCAGCGATGCGCCCCACAACAAAGACTATGGAGGACCCTAAACCTGGCAACAAAAGGTGTCCATTCATTCCAGTTTTCGGGAAAAGAATGGACCTATTCGGGCGTAAGACGCGAACCTATATACACAAACGCCAATGATATGACATATACGCGTGTGTTGAACCACGCCAGGGTCGGATTTTTTGTTAATTAGAACGGAAAAAGTCGAACTTCCTTGCAGATTTTTTTGTTAGAAATTTATTAATTAGATGTCCCGAACAATAGATGCATCTTTGCATGACAAGGAGGTTCATTAATCAGGATGCGTTTGCCGGCCTTTGACCTATACCGGCGAATACAATGGATAAGAAAACAAGTTTCGTCAAAAATGCTAATGAACAACCTCCCGGTGATCTCGTTGAGACGGGACAGGGACGGGGGGAAAGTTGAGAAAATGGGACATTGGACAAGGTGCTGCGGCCTCACTCCGGTACTGTCCCACATGTTAAAAGTCATAAATGGTTTTATTGTTGTCAGTGGATGATTACACCTACGTCAATGAGTTATGATCAGAAGGCAGAGACACTCTTGTTCCTATGTAAATGTCGTGAAAATAAACACAGACCCTGTTTACAGGGTTGGAGTTTATCTGAAAGCGCTTCCGAGCGGGGCTATTAAGTCGTCCATTTTAATGTCTCTTTGGCCCACAAAACTCCAAATTTATGGTTAAGTGGTGTCAAAAAGGGCCTTTAAGACGCCGCTTCGGCTTGGGAATGGTCCCGATAACCAGCAGCGGAGGATACTCCTATTGAGCAATCGCCTTTCTTACTGGGATCCGGTAAAGTCTCCAATTCGTTTTGGATTTTCAGCAAGGAAATTTCAATGAAGTCGTGCAGCCCGAAGCAATTAATTTCTCGTCCCCGGGGTCCAGAACCGCCAAAAACAAATGGAATGGTCACAGATAAGCAATCAATAACTCTTTTTGCGGACGTTTTTGTCGTTAATTGCGAAGCAAACAAAAAACGAGATACAATCTTCATTACGCCAGCACGCTTTGTTGGTCCCGGTTTTTTCGTCTTCTTCGCCACCCCGGATGGTGTTTCTTTGTCCCTGTAATTAATGCCTTTTTGCGGAGGATACAATTATTTCTCCGTCCCCCCCAGCGAGACGGAAAAATAAACAACTCGATGCCGAATGAGAAAATTGTGCCCTTCATAAGGTTTATTAAAGGGTGGAACTGTTGTCCTAACCCTGAATGAGACAGGGAATCGAGGTCCTAAAGTTAAATCACGTGCCGGATTTAAAGCGGGATTCGGTCGTGTATTGCTCTTTACAGCGTGATTCCTAAACATACGGTGCAAACTTCAGGAGCACATTTCTTGGGTAATCATTCTTGAGCCAACATATGTCCAGAGTCGTTCCATTTCGGAAATACAGGGCGTTAAAAAGACTGATATTTCCTAAAGGGTTCGGCTGTCTCTTAGCGGAAGATTGGATTGACAGCAGATTTTAAAGCGTTAATTCCATTTTTTTTTTAGTTTTTTGGGTTGAAAAATTGAAAAAGTCCATTTGGTGGTACTTATTTCCAGAGAAAGCAGCTGCCGGCTAATGTCCTTGTAACAAAAACACTTAGAGCCATACAGAAATAATCATTAATAAAACGCAGGAAAAGGAGCAAAGAAGAGAAAAAAACAGATTTGGAAACGTTCCAATGAATTGGTTGAAAGGAAGCAGGATTGTCTGGTTTGTCTTGCGAGACAGAGAGGGTTCGGAATGGTCCAGTTGTGTCTTTCCATCTTTCCAGAATTTGTTACAGTCTCTTGGTTACTCTTCTCACGTGTATGTTGCATAGTAATTGATGGGATGCCTTATCTGGTAATCAGTCTTGCTGCAATATGTTCTCTTTTTTGTGTGTACTATTCGCTTTTCCCTTTGCATTTGCCCTCAGTATGTGCCCACAGTCCAACAATGGCGTGCAGATGAACTTGGTTATTTTTGTTGCTGTCTTATTGCGTTCGAGTGCAAGGCAGGACCTCATCATAATAGGGCCTTCGAAGATGAAAATTAACTAACCCAGTCCAATCTCTTTTTATCACACAGGAACATCTAAGCTTCTTCAATAAGCCTCCCAAAACTACCTTTTTCCGAATGAACGCATAACGAGATTAAACTGCACCGATATCGACGTTCTTTCTTTTTCTGTGCCTCTTTTGGGGTGGCCGTCGATCCTCTGTGCCCACTCACCCATAACCTATTGACGTGAAATGGTAAAAAAGGGGGGCCCCATCGCCGGTGGTTTGTTTCCTATGTTTGTTTGAAAATATGGATTTTGTTGTCCGATTGATGGGTGAACCGCCGCGTGAAATTGGCTTTTTTCTCTCCTCCTCTGACGAAATGCCGCCAAGATACCGAATTATTATCGGAAATCGTCACCTGACAGTTCGCAGGCCTTGTGTACACATTAAGGAACATGTGCAGACACTAAACTAAGCTCCCCCGCGCTTAAGCCGGGTTATTGCGGCATCATTGTGCCGGAAAACAATGGCTCTGGACCTGGAAACCTCACAGGGCTTTTAGCCCCTAAACACAATGAGGTTATACACCTATAAATTTCAACGAAAAAGTCCCCCTTTCGGGGGCGAAACCTTAACATAATAATCACCCTTCCTTGCTTCTCCGTTTGATTGTCAGTTTCCGTTAATTGGGAACATTCCCCCGCGGGTATTTTTTATTGGAAAATTGGTTTTGCCGATCACCGATAAAGTTTGGGCGCAAACAAAGCGGCTTTCGATGGAAAAGTCTAGGACCCAATGGCGTGCCTGATTTACCACGTTTACAATATCTGAAACCCACTGGGTATGCAATGTCTGCGCCCACTCCCATATGGGAACAACGCGAATACTCGTTCTTGCAACGTTTCCACGTGTAGTTAGAACGTGTACACGATATATCAGCGAGAGAGGAGATCGACATCTGGGAAACCGTTTTTTTAAGAGGAGATGGAGAGAAATCTCTGAATCGCGGAGTTGCTCCTTAGCTTATCTAGGAGCAATAGGTCAAAGGCTTAGGACAAATTCGAAAGTTTACAGATAGCAGGGCTTTGGTCAATTTCTCCGTTTCCAAGGAAGCGATCTTGCTGGTAGAGTTGTCGGCAGCTTGAAAAACGGGGCCTTAAACTATTAAGAAATCCTGATTTTGTCCGATCTAACAGACATTTCCTCCCACTGCGCCTGGTTAACTCCCTCCGCAGGCACCACTGCAACATGACATTTTTCCAAAAGTTATGTCGTACGTTCAATAACGATACAGGTAAGTAACGTAATTTATAGGAATATTCAATGGAAAGCGGATGGAGAATTTATGAGAAGCCGCAAGAGGTCCCGCTAATGATATATTTAATGAAATTTAGGCAATTAGTTCTTGCAAAGTTGTTTAATGAAACTGGGTGGTTCAATGTTTGCATCTGCCATCGTACTCCCGTTGCCCGCTCTGAGGGCTGTGAGACGCATCTAATTAGGCAACCAGACATACACAAAATTGATTTCTTTTGACCGAATTTTCCTGTGCTGATTGCGCCTACCGAAGAATTGTTATAGTGGCACTTAAGGGCCCGTCAGCAGCACGTCGGTTACGCCTATGATGGGGAAACAACAGAGTTAACAATACAACAATAGTAAATATACGGTAGAGTTCATTGTTTGCCTTTATGGGAAAAACGTAGTTTTATTAATGAATTATCCACATATTTGTGGAAATTTCATTTTGATTTGCCGCATATTTGGTAGCCTAACATAATTAAAATCGTTTATTAACCATAAATTATGCGAGCGAAATAAAACCCGACCGTGAACTTCTCATTTTGGGTAAATTCCTTCGCAAATTCAGCAAAAAGGCATAGAAAACACCAGCATTCCACCCAAGAAGGATTGATTTAAGATAAACAATTCAAGTAACTGTTTTCGCCAAAGAGATGCAAAGATCCTCGGGTGATTCATGTCCATGTGTCGCAAATTGTTCGCTCGTCGTAAATATACAGTGCGTTTGCACACACTTGACCTCACCGACCTCTCCAAGGAGAGATGAAATATGCGCTTGGAGGTGTGCGATTTGTATCTACCAAGTGCCTATACGGTGGTCCTTTTTTGCCCATCACCTATCAGCACTTTTCAGGGGTCTAATTCTTTATTTCTCGCCCCCCCCCCCTCCCCTCCCCCTTTTTTACGTCAGCAGCCCCGAAAGGGGCGCATTCATAAACCATCCTGAAGGCGATTATTTTGACACCGAAACCTTTTTTTATGTTTATGGGCCTCCCGAAAGGCAGAAGGGAATTTCGTCCGGTCGACCGGCTCTCCGTCCACCGTAAAAATAACTTTGGCCAGTTTCTTGTATTGGCTTTTTACGGACTTAAGGAGTTTTTTTAGTGTTAAGTCGAGGACGCAGGTGTGACAAGTCGTGTTTATTACAGTGGGACCTTTTGGAGTCGTCGACAAAGGAATGGTTAATTGAAGAGAGGAGATAAGCACCTGTTTGCCTCGTCCCATGCACGTTTGTTGTTTTTTTCTCAAAAATTGATGGAAAACATGCCTTATTTGCTTTTTCAAGTCAAACAAATGATAAAATAATATTCATGCACGTATTTTCCTCATGGACGAACTCAATATTTCTCCTTCGACAACGAGCCTGTTTACATTAAATTGTTGCAAATTGGTATTATTTTTATTTTAATATTCCGCTCCGAAATTAATAACTGTGTCCAAATGCCCCCCTCGCAGGCCTCGCACCCCCTTTTCTGCCCTTGTTTGTTTTGTTTTTGTATAAATAATTGCCTCCTCCTCTAATGGGAATTCGGAACGAATGCACGAAATGCCCAAATAAATTACTCCATTATGGCGTTTTACTGAACAAATACTTGAATTATTGAATTTTGTTAAATATACATATAAATATATTTGCCAAAAGTTTCTGAATGGCTGATGTACGGAAATTTATTTAATATGTACGTTTATGGTTTTAAATTTTTAGTGAACTGCGAAAAACCGTGACTTTATTTCGGTCCCTAATTGAGTTCTGCTGTAGCTTCCAGGAGATATGGTAACGTTTCCTAAATTAGAAACGACACGCAACAAGCCACCGCACCAACTACCATCAAAAACAGCAGAAAATTCGACACGTCCACTTTAAAATTCAAATGATATACATAGATGAGATAATCCTATTAATTACTTTTTAAATTGCTTTTTAAATGTTAAATATTAACCCAATTTGAAATATCCCAAGGGTCTCTATAGCCGCCGGTACCAACAGTACAATAATCTAAGCCAGTGCGACATTTTCGTGGGCCGCTGCGGCGCTTTTGCATGCTCTTGCACCCCAAAAGCGTTGCAGGGCTCGAAAAGGAACAACTTCTGGGCGCCCCATTCTTAATTATAGAAGCAGATTATGCAAAGTCCTAAGAACGAGGTCATTAATTAATATTGATACGGCATTAGTAAACATCGGAGGCTGAAGACCGGCCTCAATTATAAGTTTTATTTATGGTGCCGTTGGGTTTTTGTAATTTTGTAAAGCCTCAAGGCCGGGGGTTAACTATAAAAGAGAGCGAAACACCTAAAAAACTCATCACACCATCGTCAATCTGTGCCAAGTCGAAATGAAGCTAATCCTACTCGTGGTAAGTCCATTGTTTGTGATTTGTCTTCTTTTGCGCTTTTTTTTTATTGCTTACCTCTTTACCGCCGCTCGTCTGCTTCCGTTAGGCCTTCCTGTCCTGCTGCACCCTAGCTTACTGTCAGCCGGTGGGCACCGCCTACTTGCCCCCACCAACCCCATATTATCCAGACGTGCCTAATTTCATTCCCGAAATCGACAACGTACCACACCAAAACGGAGGTGACGATGGGAACATCAGAATCGGCGATTTTATAGTGTACAGATCATGTGCTCACTGCAACGCCAATCTTTTGTGAATCTATGGGAAATCGTAAATTAGAATTGACTGCAGAAAGTGATGGTAAAAGTGATTTTTTACCATGCGTTAATATGGCAAGCTCCTGGTAACTTTGCCAACAAGTTAATTTCCATGTAGAAACGAGGAAGTCATGGCCAGTCTGACCATCGGCCGATCGTCTTCTTTGAAATTACCTTCTTGGTATGGTTGCCAGGAGGTCAACATATTGGCCCGTAGAGTATAAGCCTAGTCGATAAGTTAAAAGTGCAAAATAAAACTCTGGAAAATTGCCCGTGCGTTTTTCCCTTGGATCGCAGGTGCTTCCCCGGCATCACCATCGAACCGGACATGTTGCCACCACAGTGCGGCAACCTTACCGCCCGGGCTGGTTCGTGCGAAAGTGATCTAACCGTCCCAAATACATCTTCAACTATGTTACTCTGCGTGTTCCTGATCTCGGCCAAAGAAACTTTACAACTTTACAAGAGTCAGATAATACATGATCTTTGCAAAGATTCGGGCAATTAACTCTCTCCACGTAGCCATCACACAAGCCGGAACAAAAAGCACTGACCTAGCAAAATTAAACGGCATTGTCCTCTCTAAAGGCTGATCCAGCAGTCGGTCGGGTAACTTTTTTAATTAATCGAAGAGGTTGTTTACATACCCCACTCGAGTGGCCAGGAGTACCGAGGGTAGCAAAAGATAAACACGCCGAACGTGACGAAACGTAATTACATGCATAAAGCCCTACCAGAGTTTATTGGAAATTGATTTCTTCTTTCGCTGGAATGAGCTAATTATCGCAGAGAACAATCTCCGGCTGCTTTGCTACCGTTCCGAACCATCAGTCTCGTCTGTTTAATAACTGAATCTCGTATCCGATCGAATTAGTTTCGACGACTTAATAATCACATTCCCATCGTATAATGTTACTCTCATTAAGACTTTAAGACTACCGAATTAGGTTTTTATCATTCGTTGAAGACTGGAAATAGAGATACAGAAACTTTTCTTTATAGGAACAATTATTATAGTTCCTTCAAGCTATTATTCGCTACAATCCAATATAATAGGGCCCCTGAAGGTTCATTTAAAGGACGATATCGTTCTAATAAAATGTCACTCCTTCAGTGTAACGGTCGCTATTATAATCTTCTGCTCGAGTAAATGCCTTAACAACGCCTTTCTGTGTCACTCTATTAGAGTAAGTAGATCCGACAAAAATAAAATGACGCTGGAGTAGACTTGTGCAAAAAATGTTGCAAATATCGGTGAATGGCGAGTTGCTGGCAAACCCGCACGGGCGGAATCCAATCGTTTGACGTTACGTTATTGGTGACAAGGAAACAAAAGCCAAGCGCAATGTTGCCATTTTTTAAATTCCTTATCACGCACTCCTATGGCATTTTGTCGAACGGCTATTTAGACCAATGCCGGCGAATAAACATATTCAAATTGTGCCCATTTTACCGAGCATTCCGACAAATTTACTTAACACCAAAAAGCTTTGTTTTAACCGATGTAAAATTATATCTGCTAAAACCAATGTGAAAACGATTTATGCAAAATCTTCCTATATTGTTATAATCACTTAAAATACAAAAAAGCGAAGGTTTGTTGCTACATAGTTACTAATCCCCTCATCAAGTATTTAAATTTTATAGGAAATTTTGGTTTATATTATACACGTTCACAAGCTTAAATGATCAATGACATCTACCAATCTTGGTGACGCAATGCCCCACTACGGTTGTGAACCAAATGAGATGGGCTAACGATTATAATATTCGCGTATCTTTGTATATATTATTTGTGTATTGACTTCCCTGTATAAAAACCTTGCCGAAAAAAAAAAGTTTTCATTATTAAACCGGTGCCTGAAGATGAAGATCGTTTTGGTAAGTTTAGCTGTATGATTTCCTTAAGGACTGTGCAAAGCTTATGGTTTAATTCATAGATGGTTTTGCTCTGCTGTGCTTTGGCGTGCGCCATCAGCCTTCCTAGCAGGAGATATCTGCCGCTGCCTGATCCAGGCAACACTCCAACTCCAAATGGAAAAACCCCAAGGGTCACTACAACCGAATCCAACGCGTGCGCAGACTGTAACGTGCCTTTAAAACCCAAGTTTAACTCCACAATTGTTTTCTCATGAAATTGGAATGTGTTGAAAAAAATATAAAATTTATTTTTATCTCGCTGAAGACATAATTTAGCGTAATCGGACACAAACCCCGTAATGACCGGCTTAGTCCCGTGTGGTGCCAATTAGCAGTTAAAGCTGCATTAAAAATGGCGGCCACGAATTAACACCAGTATTTACTTAGTACCTATAAGGTTGACCGGTTGTTTACACGCAGCTAAAACGCTACCCTCATTAATTACCACTTAATATGTATCGGGAAAAATTCAAATTAAAACTGATTAAGTGCAATTAGCCGGAATGATGCCCCTCGGCTTGAATCTTGCAGAGACGTACTCTGTACTGCCTTAGTGGCTCCACTATTCTTTATGGAGATTTAAATTATTGCGGTCCTGCAATATATAGGCGCCAAACCGGTAGCTCAGGGTCTAACGACATGGATATTACCATCTCAGCGGAGTAGGTGCATATTTAAGCGATGTCCCATCGGCCTGACGAGATAAATAAGCAGTATCCACTGAGAAGGAGTAATTAGGATTTCTTGAAGAATGCGGTCCCAGAATATCATCTGAAAATGACAAATCAATGCGTATTTCTGAATAAATCTGAGGAATGATAAAAACGTTTCAGCATGCAACTGAAAGCTGAAACTTGGATTAGACACTGAATACACTGTGTCCAATGACATATAATATATTATTTCGTTACCGAACTCATCCGCAAAGCAAAATTAGCGAAAAGGACTAAAGTTAGCCAATTCATAAGGGCAAACTCTGCCGTCCAGAACTAACTGCGGGCTAAGTGATAATGTTTATTTAATGATTCGGTTTCGACTGTCCGATGGTGGTCAAGAGCCCTCTACTGAATTATACAAATTCGGAAGTTGGTCGCGGTCAGGTTCAGTTTGGCGGAGATATTTCGGTATATTCAATATTGAATGTATGTTACTTGACCTCAAAATTTTCCTTTTGTCATAATACTTTCTTGAACAGGTGCGTGGCCAGCTTGCGTACTCACCTTTAGGGCTAATTGATATAAATGCTTACATGCTGAACCTAGAAACTGGCCATTGTTGCATCGTACGTATTTCGAAAAAAAGTAACTTTGCCTATCAAAATTCTTATTAGCTACCACTGTGTCACGGACATATATGTCAACGACAGGAACTACGTCGCGTCTTCCATCGTCCTTTATTACATCCACTTAAAAAAAGATAAAAAATGTTTTTCTGCTCTTTCTTCTTACTGCTGCTTTCTGCTTACTAAACACATTTAATATAGCAAATTAGCACAAATTACGCAAAATTTTTCTGAAAAGTCCAAGTTACTTTATCGTAAGTATAACATCTCTAAAACCTAAATGATTAAGAGAAACCACTGGTTAGTTTGCTAGTTCTTTAATCTATCAGCCCTAACGCTCATATATCTATCAGAAGCTGACATAAATACCTATCAAGTGGAAACTCATCTCAAATAACAAACTTCTACAGTTGCTGCAAGGCATTAACACTCAAACATGTCTGTTTTAGGGACGATTGTTGTTCACGCAACTTGGTAATTTTGACATTATGCTTATTGCCAGGCCTCGTGACAAAGACACAAATTGACATGTACAGAGGAACATGATTAATTTATGAAAAAGATTCAATTAAAGCCCTAAGAATCTTTAATTCACTTTTTTGTCAAGAGTTCGTACATTTTAGCACTTTTCTTCCGACTTGTATTAAATGACTACAGGAAGTTTCAATACTTTGAATTCAACCTATTCAACATCAAAATTCGTATAATTTAAGCATTCATACTTGATACTCACGAATCTATAATCCATTAAAAGCGATTGCGTTAACACACATAAATTTATCGTTCGCCTCATTGTCAAGAATTTGACATAGCCCGTTTAATATTCTCCCCAGCTACGATTCTCCAGGGCTTAAGACTCTTTAATGTCAGCTGTAACATGCCTTTATTTAACAGGTTACGAAGACTGAACGAACTCGTGCGGGCATTCTTCTCATTAGGGAATTCTGAAAGGGCCAACTCAAACCTCCTTGGGGATAAGGTTTTAACGCCGAGTAAGAAGTTTCTCTTTTATTTTATAGACTAAAAATATCACAATTTCAATATATTAAAGCCTAACACAATAGCTCACTCGCCCCTCGGTCTCCACGCAACAAATCGCATTATCAATCGCGTATTTGTTCTCATTTGAACTCATCACCTTCATTTCCTTTCTTTTTTTCTTGATTTTAAAAAAAGCAGCTCCTCCAACTGCTAGTATTAAATTGATCCCTGCCACCGTACTTGCAGCTACAGGAAAACTGAATTTTTGCATGAGAGCACCTCCCATAGTAGGTCCTATAACTTCCCCTAAAGAGTAAGCCGAGGACCAGAGCCCAGAGATGGCACTGTGAGTGGATAGGCAGTCAGGAAAACCCTCCTCACTAAAAAAAAAGGATCACTAAAGCACTAATCTATAGATGAAGAGTGTCTCTTACAGGGCATTATCTATTATGTGCTGATAAGTCGGTATTAGAGTCATGGCAGCAAAGACTCCTAGAACTCCCAATGTTACTGCATTCAACCATACAGAGCTGCAGAATCAAGAAATTTGAAATATATAGTTTAAAAGTGATAATGTAGGCTTACTCTTCAATAAAAGATAAAATGGGTGAAGGGCCTAAGAATAATAACATCAAAAAGGAGCCCAATAACCCCACGGACATTAAAGCAACGTAGCTACTAGTCTTGTCACCAATCCATCCCATGATTGGGCTGGATATGCCGTAGGTCGCGGCACTTAAAACAAAGAGCAGTCCCACTTGGCTGGGAGATAAGCCAAACTAGATGAAAGCTTAAGTCAAAAATACGATTAGAACTGAACATTCTCATACCTTTTCCCTGAGATGCGGCTCTAGCGTAGGATCCAGGAAAGAAACAGACACAGCTACCACAACAGTCATTACACAAGTAACAAACACTGAAGGCAGCCGCAGCAAGTCAATTAAAGAGCCCCCTTTCTCTAGTACTTCCCCTAGTTAAATCTACCTTTAAAAGAGTAGTCATTAAATGCAAGTAACTTACTTTTGGGTTGTGGCAGAACAAACATATTAACCACTGCTATGATGATAGCAATACTCCCACTAACATAGAAGGGCAGACTGAAGCCTCCGACCTTCCTGAAAGAAATTCCAGTTTACTCTTAATTTTAATTTAAATTGGGGTTGTAACTTACCGCATAGAGAAGACCCCCAATTCCTGGACCCGCACTCAATCCTAGTCCTATAAAGGTTTCTAGCAAGCCCTTGAGGATACTGAATTAAAATTTGCTTAACAATGAATAATATTACGTGTACTTACCCTGATTGTTCCTACGTGATTAGGAAATAAGTCTACGATTAATACATAGGAAGCTATGTTATAGGCACTAGCCCCTAAGGCCTCTATTATCCTAATTATGAAGGACGCAGCGACGAAAGAGGGATAGTTGTCTAATCTATCTATTAAGCTGAGAGGCTTTATTAAAATTTGGCAATTTACATAATCCAGATCTTACCCAAAAATCATATTAGAGACTCCACTGACAAAAGCCCCAATGGTGAACATGGGCTTAGCGCCCACTTTCGGCAACTACAAAAATTTAATTAACATAAGAAGCTTTCTGAGAGCTTTGATGGTGACTTACCACTTTCCCAAATACTGGGGACGATAAGAATACAACCAAGGCGTAAACGCTAAAAATGAGGCCTGAAACTGAGGCGGGCACGCCCTTTTTAGCACTCACACCAGGAAAAAATGGAGAAATAATGGACATGGAGCAAACACTCATGAAAGCTCCTAAAGCCAGCATTAGCAAGGATATTTTTTGCATATGCGTGAAGCCAACACTTTGGTTCCTGTAAAAGATTGCAAAATATTGTTATTAAACATAGAAACATAAAAATGGGGATTCACCATGGCTATGCTGTGGTCAAAAGGATTAATTAGGAAACTGAGATATTACTTCTATGGTAAGGAATCGATGCGAGGCAGAGGGGCAATTAAGTCATTAATAAATCCGCGATGATTTGTTATTGTTTATGGTTAAATTTGCGTAGGAAAATTAGAGGACGACAAAAGGTTTTGATGAAAATGATCGAGAGACAATGAAGTGGAAGTTTATTTGCGTCTATTGTATTTATGAAATTAATCCGAGGAATATTCGTATTTTCAGTCATTGGGCACAAATCGTCGATTTTATGGATTTATCAGAGAATGTCTACAGGGATTTGGAAACGAAAAATGAAGATCGTAATTTAATGACGAAATGCGTACATAAATTGGAGGTATTTTGTCCGAGTGAGCGTAATTCCTCTCGCATAAGCGCATCGCCAAAGACTCAGCTGATTGGCCAAATTTAACAGCAAGTCCCTAAACCTTAGGAAAATGGTAAACGGAGCGCTTAGATTAAAATTTCACATTCTAGTACGTTTAGAAATAAGACGATAAGCATTGATCGAATCCTATCGACACGATAACACTCTCTTATCGATGGTTTGTTATGTATACAATAAAATTATTGTAAGCAAATCTTCTAAAAATGAAATTGTCTGAGTTCCACCTGATTTATACTCATGCAGGTACCTAAACCAAGCAAAAGAACCTTTTTAGTCATAAAGATACTAGTTTTTCAATGGAAGGCTGAAGGTCTCTATGGCAAAAAAATTACGTTAATGATTATATTTTCTTAAATTATACTCCTTTTTCTTTAACACACGTGAAATTGTTATCAGTGACTCGGTTTTGGTGCAAGAAAAAACCACAACTCTGCTATCGTGCGATACCCGTGGCACTTGGATGTTTTAGTTTCGTTGGTTTAGATTGGTATGCGAAGGAGTATCTTAATCTAACTAGTTAAAAGTAGCTCATTTGCAAAAATTTCATTGCCTTATGCACGAAAACCGTGTCAATTTCTCCGAAATCTTGAACTTAACGAGATAGGAAATGCAAGCAAGTTGACCTTTAAAAACCAGAATTAATTACGTCAGGAACTGTGCAAGTTATCGACCTGGCGACATTCAAATGATAAAAGATTAATTAAAAGGTTTTCAAAAATTGTCTTACTTATTCTTCTCCTCATCAGGCTCTCGGGTAGTATTCCTTCCAAAGCACCAACACACACAACTACTATTATTAATTCTATTTTGCTTTTGATCCTCCTCCATTCTGTAAGAACTTTGTCGTTGAAAATTCTCTAAACCAAAGCACCTTGTGTGCGTCAAGTTCATTCACGAAGCTTCAGTTAAAATATATTTTTCAATACTCATGTACTTAAAGAGACCAGCGATTCTCTTATTAGTGCTTTTGTGGATAGTGGCGGGTTTTAAGAACCCATCAACAATGGCAATAAGTGGTGGGGACCGGTATCTACAGGTGTCTTGCGACTGCTGACTTTGGGAACTCGGAAGAAAAGGTGCGTTGATTGAAATTCGCAATGGTGAGTTGGAAATTTTAAAAGTATTGTCGGGTTTTTGGAATTATGCTAAAGCGGGTAAAACTGATCGTAAGTCAACAATTTAGCATGCTATGAATGCTTCCTGTACGATTTAAATGTGGCTTGGATTTGCCACTATTTATTTTAATGCGAATAATTATTATTGACGTTCTCGGAATGTTTATGAATCCTATCATTAACCGCGAAAATTACTGAAATTGGCGCTAAATATAGGCAGATAAGTGCAAACAACTAAATTAAATGCTTTATTGATTTATTGGAGATTCATTTCAAACTAAAAATTCATGCCTATACATATTTAGATATATCTCAATGTGACCATAATTTTCGTAGATAATATCTCTGCCTGATGCAATATTATATTGTATCATGCAAATTATGTGTGTCTATTCCTTGCCATTCTCTATTGACTGGGTAACAACATTGAATATACCACTAACCACTGGATATTAATATATTTCTTGGAGAAAGGAGCACTATCTTAGATAGAAATCGCAGAATCACAACGATTTTTAATACCTTGGATTCTTTAAGGTAATACTCGGAAAATTCCCACACAAAATATACATTTGTTCCCTGAAGACTTGTTCTTCATTAAGTATGCATTGGTAATGGGTAGTACCTACTGAATTAAAAGCATTTTAACTCGTACATATAAAAATTCGGAATAAATCAGAAGTCTTAACCTTGACTTCGAAATATATAGCATCGTAAATAGCAGCACGATGTTCCTTTCAATGCATTTATATTTTTCAATTTTCCAAACAAAAGAAAGCAAAGAAAAAGCAGCATGCAGCTAAGTAGCTAAAATTTTTAAAATCTATTAATAATAGTAGTTATTAATCAATCATGTAAAAGACATTTAGAAGCAATAATCTCGTTACATATTTAAGTATCAAAGACGGGTTTTTAAACCGCGCTATTGAAACAGATAAAACTTACTTAACTTCCAGTACATACGAACAACGTAGAATAGCCCTTTGATAAGAAATATTCCTTCACAATTCAGTCAAGAAAACTGGTTTAAGGCAATGTTTCAAACTTTATGTTTCCCTAAAATTGGGGTTCGTAAACAAAATCAACATTCGTCGACCACTGTTTTGATAATTTAAATTTATTTAAAAATATCACGTTGTACTTAAAAAATTGTTGCCGCCGCTCAAACTCGATGAGTTGCACAACACCAAGAAATTACTGTACAAATGGAAATATTTACACCTATAGCTCCGAGTGTATATCAGGACCAGTCGATGTATCTGAAACGAGTTTTACTAATTGATGACCCATCAAATATATTTCGAGTAGAAAACCTCTTTCTCTAGCTTCTGGGTCATCATCCAACAGCCCTGAGTCGATATTTTTCTGTAACTTCCTGATTTCTTCATCGTATCCCTTCCATTCGGGCAGAATTCGCATGGCAGCTGACAGCTTTGCTTCTTTAGTCATTGGGTTATTGCACTAAAAAATATTCAGTGAACAAAAGCATTTTTAATTACTCCTGAAAATTACCAAATCAATAGTTTTCGCTTTAGCTTTTGAACCATCGTCGCACCAAGTCTCGCACCATAACCATTCTTGTGGCAGCGACTTTATCGCCACTTGATGGATCATATTATTAGGCAGATCCTGGTCTAAGTTCGATAAACTATTGGGGTCTTGACTCAAGGCTTGGTACTGGCCTCTGAGACGGTCACCAGCAGCTATACGCCGGAACCTCTTCAGGTCCACAACGTAAAGGGCGGAAATGTGGTATTTCCGGCCTAAAGTGGACCAATAAATTACGAAAAAAACGCAAGAGGGAAAGGTACCTTGCAGGTGATTACGCCAATAACCTTGTTTCCAAAACCGGAAACCGTCCATTTCGGTGCGTGAATCGCAAAACGGGGTGTAGCCGTAAGGGGCGCCTGCAAGATCAAAGTCGCGCAACTCCTTAAGATCCGTCCTAACAACCTGATCGGCATCAACGAAGATGATTTTTTTAACGTCAAGAGGGAACAAGACGTCCAAGAAAAGTATTTTGTAGCCCCAAATGATACGCTGCTTCTCGGTTTGTGGCGTTAACCATCTGGGCCACTTGTATTGCACTAGTTCGTACTCAAAGCCGTACTCTTTGGCCATATATGGCAAGAAATCCTTTAAGGAGAACGGTATACAAAATGTTAAGTAACGAATGACAATGCAGTTTAATATGAACCCTTCATAAAAACATAGGTCCATAAATAGTTTAAAACCTATGTTACATCAAGTGCTTTTGTCTATAAAACTTTGTAATTTCCCCTGTATCAACATTACATAATTGAAGAGAAGATTTATTATCTGCAAGAAGTAATTTAAGTTTACAGATAGACAATACCTTAATTTGAGGTGACAAATAATTCTTCAAAAACCAAAACTTTACGGGAGTTTTTGTCTGTTTTAAAACGGACAACATCATAATCTTCAGGAATCGTTCGTAGAGATGACCAGACGCCACTGAAAAGATGTTTAACTTTTCTTCATTCTTCTCCTCTTTGCTTCCAAATGAACTGAAAATGATGCAATATTCAAAATATGAAATGTTAGCAATGTCGAATTATAAAGGTAAATACAAAGTTCGTCGCACAATACAACTCACCTCGTAATCGAATTCCACAGCCCTCCATTATCTTCCTCCTCGGACAGCAAATCCATGTTCAACTTATCCGTCTTTTTTTGCACTCTCAGCTTAACGATATGCGAGCGGAAGTTGCTAATTAGTACTTTAATGTCGCTGGAATTAGGCGGGGTATCGCTGCCCTCGTGGCTCACTATATCATAGATCTCAGCACTCCTGCCTTGACGCAACCGCAGCAGCCAGCTGCCAGGATTGGCTTTTAGCTGGAAGTAGCCTAAATTAGCCATCACGATGGTGTCTACCAGCACCGGATCGCTTTCGATTCCCAGGGTAATTTGTAACCCCCGTGGGGGGCTGCCGGTAGTTTGTTCGAAGCAATGACCTTCTAGTAATAAGTACTCCAGCTCATATTCACTGTAAGTTAGAAAAAGTGAAAATGTTCCTAAAATATTTAACCATTTTTTACCTATGAACGTTGCTTTCCACATTCTCCAGACGAATGTTATCCAAATCATAAACAGACCGAACAACCTCCACCAACCAATTTTCGGGTACGTGATAATTTTGCGTTAACAAAGGTGAACTAGGCATATTACTGAAGCGGGCAATAGGGCCTAGCAATTGCTTCCCATCTTCGCCAAACTGAATTTCAGGTTCCAACACAAAGCGATAAAAACTTTTAACAGGCATATCGCTATTTTTCTCTACACTGTTCAAGAACACCCTAACATTGCAGTTGAGCACCTCTTGCAGTACCTGTAGAATAGGGCCCAATTTCTGAGCCCCCCTTGAAACTGGATCGACGATCGCGACTAAGTCGAAAGCTACTTGATCCAGATGGCGAGGTGGGATTTTTAATACTGAATGCTCGTCTGAGCTGTATGATATGTCGAAACGGGCTTTATTAGAGGATTTGGAGACTAACAGTGGTTCTAGCTTGAGAATTGTGTCGCTTGTTATCGCTGAAAATTCATTGTCAGATAAAGATTATGATTCTTAAAATGAACTAACTGTCTTCCTCATCATCATTTGCCGATTTCAGAGCCTTATTGATTTTATCCAAATAGGTGGCCCCAGTGAATCGTTTCAATAAAGAGAAATCTTCGAGGGTGAATTGCTCATCATCGGCTAAAGGTCCCAAAACTCTTCCATTGGCAACCACAGCTCTGTCCCCTTGTTTCAAGTTTAAAACACGTTGACAGTAAACTCGCAGCATTTTTAAATTAAGCTCTTGGGAATCCACTTTGGACAACACCTCAGTCTAGGGTATTATTTCATAAGATACTAACATATTTATGGATTAGGCACTCACAGGAATATCCAACTTGTCCACAGAACCACTTTTTACTAAAGATAAAACGAGAGCTAAAGCTCTGTCAGCTGGTAAAACTTCCAGAGCAGCTAGCGTAATCTTATTGAAAGTATTCCTCTTATCCCCGTTAACGTTAGGCAGGAAACTGACCCTAACGTCGCCTTCAGACTTCTACGAAAGAATTAACATAGTAATTATTATAGAGCGCATAGAGTGCACTCTACAATAATAGATAAAGAACTTACCAAATGTTCTAATGCACTCAATAATATCTGCCTGCTCTTAGGACAGGCCAAATCCCCGACAATCCAGTAAGTTACTGAGTGATACTGCTGGCTCTTTTTTGAAGGCACCATAAAGTACCTTAAATTATCTATCGCAGTCGCAGTCATATCTTGGAGACTAAGTTGCATTAGCGCCTAGATAATAATAATTAAAAATATACCATTTCTGGTTTCATGTACAAGTCAGTACCGGCAAGTTACTGATGCTGGTGGGTTTGCCAGACATATCTAAATAATACGATTTGTCCCTATTGAGAACTCTTTCATTGAGTCTGGGCATTACATTGGGCTGATCCATAACGTAGTCAATAACATTGTGGCTGTCAGTCAATTTGCCTTTGTAAACTGCTTTCTGGAAGAGCACCGTTTGGGTCATGACTTCCTGCAGCACCACTTCTTCGAATTCTTCCACGTTCATCTACAGTTTAGAATTACAAAAAAAAGCACTGGAAGTAAGAGAAAAATTAAACCTTGTCTTGTGGTAGAGGAATACCGTTCATAAGTGCCTGTGGGAACACTTTTAAACCAGTCCTGTCAATAAAATCGAGAGACAGCTGCCGGCCAAAGTCATAATCAGAGTCTTCGCCTAGAATGTCGTTTGGATCTTCTTTATATTGGGAGCGAAGCTCCTTTTTGACGTCCTCAACAGTCACCTGATTTGATTTGAATAAAAAAGTATTAATTTGAAGACAACACAAATAAAGGGTGATCATTAAAATATCACAGATATGTCTTGAATAAATTTATCTCTGAATCTGTCGTCAGTCAGATATTTGATGATAAATAGCATATGGCTTAATCAACGTGTTATAATTGTGGATCCCTCGAAAAAACCTCATAATAGCCAATAATAAAGTAACTTGCATCACCATAAAAGCAAAAAAAGGATTTTATTCTATTCACATTATCAAATCTTACATGTTCCCCCTCACTAGCTGCCATTACAGCTCTAAGAAAACTGTAAGCACTGAGCGCATCTCGCGTCTGTTGGACAAAGTTGAAAGCGCACAACATGGCCACCCCTGGGTCGTCCAACCCAGTAGCGCTCTTAGAAGGATTCACTCTAAATACCAACCCTGTTCTAATGGGAGTGGCGTGCACCACAAATGATTCAACGATTTTCAACAGTGGTCGAATGTTCGTGTCGGTCGGGTCGATTATAAGCACCTAAAGAAAACATTTAAAAACTACAATCTTACTCTAACAGCAATCTTTACCAAATTATATAAGTTTTTTCTGACTTGTCTGAGCATTCCTGGAAAAGTAGGTCTTAGCAGATCCATTAAGCTTGGAGACCAATATTTAAACTTTGAATCAGTTTCTATATCATTCAGCCAGCTTATGGCTGAATCTCGAATATCTATGGCAAAATCAGGAGAACTGCCACTTTCACTGAAATCCAAATTGAGGAGACCCCTCAATTGCTCCCCTCTAATTCCCAAAGCATACAGCCCTTCCATGGTTCTTAATTCTTGACGTAAAACATCAAGTAACCCATAGACATCCACTATATCAATATCATGAAACATCCCATTGATAAATAAGGCTGTATCTGCAGGCTGCAGATTAAGGGTTGAAGTGAAGATATCCTGATTGATTTTCATCTCCCTTTTCATCTCAGGATTCACAACAGTTTTAACTAGGCCTTTCGCTTGCATAGGGAAGTTTTGGGCAATATTTGTGAAAATCTTTAAAGCCTCTTCTTTGGGAGCATTCATAATTCGTTCAGCTGCTTGTAAACTTAGCTCTTGGAACTGCCACACTTTCAAAGCAGCAAGTTCATTTGAAGAGTCCTCAAGGTATTGTTTGAATTTATCTAAATTAGTTTTCATATCTGGAAATAGCTGCTTCAGCTTGGCAAAATCAAAGCCCTCAATTTCGACATCTTCTTCTTCTTGGGAAGCCTCAGATAAATCTTCACCACCTTTAAGTTCACTATCATCCTGTGATTTATATTCAGTGGATTTCATTTGCAGTTCCACTCCATACCCCGAGAGTCTGAGGTGTTGACCTGTTTTTTCCTAATTATTAATAATTAGTCATGTTAGTTGCACAAGATTTCTAACTTAACTTACCTGAGGGTAATGTCTAACCACATAATCAACGTCACCTTTTAGAGCTTTCTTTTTTAGGAGGAAGTGAATATCAGAGAAGCACTGGGTTCCCAATTCCCCATATAATATTGCTGATAGGGAATTATTTGCTGAGCTAGGGTAGTGGTGGTCAACATTGAAAAGTTCAGATTTTTTTGAGTTTCTGGTGGAAGGCTAAAATTAAGCTTGTATTGGAATTTTTAGAGACACCAAAGTGTAAAAATGGACAAAAATTAAGAGACAAGGCAAAAACAAAGAGTATGAAAAATGGTTTGATCATAAAGGAAACAATTTTATGAGGTAAAATTTCACTTAATTTTTGTCTGAAACTACAAATATGTGTACCTTCTCTATGAGATCCTTAATTTCATTTAAATCACAACTGAACTGTCCTCCCACATCGGCAATACATTGACATCCAGGCAAATTTTGCTCAGAAGCAATCTGCTGGAACATCTGCACTTTTGGAGAATAAATATGCAAAGACAAGCTTAATTTTAATACTGATAGCTGTGATTGAGATAAAAGACGTGCTGCATGCTCCAGCAACATGTCATATTGGATTTTATCATTTTCTGTAATAAATTCAAAATATATAAAACCTGAAACAATTCAACCAAACAAATGCATACCTATCTGTTTTAATGAAGGGCTAATCTTTGACAATGAATCTAAATAGTTCCAGAAGAATTCTGGATTTTCATCTGCTAAAAATTCGGATACCTCTAAAGCTAAAGGTGTTTGTTCCCATTTGGCTTCCAGCAGGGTTGAAACAGACTTAGGTTTTCGCTTGGCTATTGAACATTGTAAGCTTAACAGTATTACTAATAAATATTTTAGTATACTTTGAGAAATCATTCTGAAATTAAGGGAGTTTGTGGTTTATTATGAATTTGACGAAGAGAAAATCTAAATAACCTCAAAGTTAACGAGAGAGTGGAATAGGGGGTGAAAATAGAGGCTCTTACCTAATACAACTTGATTTTCTATTAGTTCTTAACAAATTCTAACATGTAAACTAAGAATTGAATCCGATTTTAGTGAAAAAGTAGGAAATAAATGGATACAAACATTTTTTTGGAAAAACTAACAATAAATTCATTGAAACGTCACTGTCAACGAAAGAATGACGTCAAAGACGTACACCAATCAGGACTTGCCCCATATTAATGATAATTTTTTTTTTCTTTATATGAGTCGATGATGTTCCTGTCCTTTTCTAGCTTGTAGAAATACATAAAACAAAAACTTACCCAAGTACTTAATGTATGTGATGTTTCATCTGAAGTTTGACTCTGAAGTGAAGTTCATAATCATATGTTTTTGACAACCTCTGTGATATTTCAAAATTTTTGTTATGTTGTTTGTTATTGTTATTTGTGTTTTCTTCTAGACAACAATGTAGCGAAATACCGTTATAAAACTGTAAAAAAAACGAATTAGCAGTTAAAATGGCTTTGAAACATGCCGCCGAAGAATATTTTAGCACCTTAAATCCAATTGCTGTGCGTTTGTACGCTGATTTGGAAGAAACCAAAGGAGCGTACGAAGACCTCTGGAATAAGCTCTCTATAGAAGAAAAAGATCAAATTTTAACCGAAAGTGTGATTAAACCGGAGATAACTGTGAAGTACAATCGCCAGGATGCCAAAGGAGCCTCTGAATATGCCATGAAAGTTGTGGTGGACGAGCACTGTTCCTACAGAGATGAGCACTCAGGACCCTTCAGTTTCCGAACCAAAAGCCAAAGAAATTTGACTGTTTTTCAAAGGGATGAACCTAAAGTCAAACACTTTGCAGATTCTGCAACAGTTTTACCAAAGGTAAGTAGACAGTAGATCTCTTCTGAATCTTATTAACCAACAGATTTTTGTGGTACTTTTGAGCACTGAACTGTTGTATTTCTTCTAGAAAACGAACATACCTTTATATGCCCAAGAGATTGATTTAGGAGACATATCATGTACCAGGAAGAATGAAGATGATTTGAGTTCAAACTGTAGCACTTTGCCTAAGACAGGTTTAGATTTTCTTGATAACTGGTAGAGTGGAGCCTAAAGAAATATTAATGTTTTTGTATTGGTGTTTTATGTGTGTATTTTACATTATTTATTTTCTTTATACTTTCTCAAAATAAATAAAAGTTTCCACCATTAGGTGTAAGAATAAATCAAACAAGAAATTTGTACGGTTGGCGGGTTGTTTACTTGGCAGTAAATGCAGGAAACACTGCAGAGGGCGATTATTCATTTACAACTGGCGCAAGCAGGAATAGTTAATTTCTAAGGGCGGACGGCCGTCGGTTGCTATTTGCCTCAGCATGTTTCATTTTCCGCTCTAATGCGTCAAAACATAATGGAATTTACACACCAAAGTGACCTAAATGAACGCTGGCGGCTGTTCTTTCCTGGCGTATTTACAAAAAATATTTGAGGAATTGTCATGACCGAGGGTTGGAAAAGAAAGGTCTAGAGATTTGCTGAAAATTGTGTTCAACTGAGGTAAAATACATTAAAGGTCCAGTTAAACAGACGGTTAGCATAAAGAGGATTCAAATTTAACATTAGAAAATCCTGCGAAGTATTAGTCCTTATAAAGCAAATCCAATGAACGAACTGTCGCCAAAAAACCGTATATTTAGGTATTTCACCAAAAAATTAACAAGCAATAAAAACTAATTAATTTTTGGTTTTATTAGCATTCTTGATGAAGCGGTGAACGTGGCATTCTTCTATTCCTTTGCCCTGAAGTCCCTTCTTTTTTTGAAGCAGAGGATGCACGTTATGTAAAGGGCGACCAGCCCCAATTCGCTCAAGCCCGCCACAACGTCAATGAGAATTATGTGAAGCTCCATGCCTTGGAGACCGCTTGACAGAAGATCGTGTTGGAGTCGTTTAATTCTGCGATCTGTAGAGTAGTAAAATATAGCTTAAAACGTATTTTTTATCCTGAGATTTTACCAGGAAATGGTACTGGTGGTAGCGAATCTGGATGCACAACACAACACCATTTGCTGGGGGATATAAAGGAACTTGGTAAGTTTGGAACACGCATTGAAGCATATCACGTCTTGAATGGAATAGATAGGCGCTTGGACTAAGCATTGGAATAGGACCGAGTTATGATGCTCTAGAAGTATTGCACAAGAGCATTTTACTTAACCTGGGAGCATGAATACTAATAAAATAATTCTTGTTTTATGAGTACTAGCTCTATACACGTACGTTTAGTATCATGAAGGACAACATTGGTTTTCTCAGTTGACGCATTGATGCATCCCTGGGGGAGCCAAAATGGTGATGGGTCATCACAATCCCATTTTGAGGCTCAGTAGTGAGCTCTGCTTTTCCAGCATCCCCCTTAGTTTTTGAGGCTCTGAATCATAGCTTCAGGCTCGTTGGTAGTATCCACATCTTCGGTGTTTCGGATGTAATGGTTATGGGTTTTGAGAGTAGTTTTATCCTCACTATCCAGCTCCTTACTAACGCAGGACTGATGTGTGGAATTGTGAGTTTCCGAGTCAACTGGCTCTGCAGTGTTAGTGATATGGTCTGTAACCGGGTTTTTAACGAATACAGTCACGTTCTTCTGATCATTGTTCTACTCACTATCATCTACTCTTCTCTTTCCCTTGCAAGGCGCTACATTGTGAACCAAAATCTATCGTGGGCCTTCTCCATCATCGGTAACCTTTTCGATTTTTGGTCTGTCTGATTCCCTCCTGCCTTCAATGGAGGAAAATTCATGGAGATTTGCCTACGAAATGTGATCAGCAGAACTGTTCTTTAGACTCGTTCTCGTCGGTCCCGTTGCACTGGGGGCTGTAGCTGTGCTTGCAGCTATAAATTAATTAATTGAGTGCCCAGTTGCACTAGTTTTAGATGTCTCTGTTATAACTCTCCAAGAATAAGATTTTTCTTTATTGGGACGATTCAGCTACAGCTTCAGCAGGTGCAGCTGAATCCTCATCATTTATCGCATCGTCTCTATAAGTCCTCCATTCATACTATTCTTTTTGGTTTTTACAAAACGAAAATCGCTTGATTTACTTGCAACTGCTGCAGTAAAAACACTCCTGTGTCAGTCCACTTTATTATAGGCCATAGGATCCCTACTGGACAGTACAGCATCATGGACAACACCTGCATCTTAGGTAATACTATATCCATCCATTTGTGTTTTGATAATATGTAATTTCTTCTCAATGCATCTTAAGAGGTTTTTTACTGAAGAGGCTATCGAATGGATAACGTTTCGCTGGACACGTAAGTTAGAGGCATGACGATGGCCGCAAGGGAGATGGGGTTTCGGGTCGCGGTACTCGGGGGTCGGGTCGTCATAGGCTAAGGAAATTGCTCTGTCGCAGAGAAAGGTTTATTTTTGCAAAAATAAGCATCTCCGTGAAGTCTTGAAAATTGGAAAAATTATGACTGAGTTCGCTGCAAGACTTGAAAGTTGTGGGCAAGAGCAGCGGGGCATCACTGAGACTCGATAAGTCTACTCGAGGACGATCAAATTTTAAAAAACTTGTAACTGCAAAACAAATACACCTGGGAAAGCCATTTTTGGGCTATGGTACCCATAAAATATAGAAAAAATTAGTTTATTTCTGCAACAAATTCTGGAGGGCTTATAGGAATAACAGCGATACAAAAAATAATTTTAAAAAAATGTAATGAGAGATTAAACAAACAAATCGATAAAACAAAAATATAAAATAAAAATAAATAGAAAAAAATAAAAACGAAGTCTTGTCTGATCCATTGCCACACCACTGCGAAGGTCATGAGCAAAGCTGCAATTTTCATCCCGGAAACCAAGACGAGAGAAAGGTGGTACTGGTATGCTTTCACCAATAACATCATTTTTATAACAATTCCAGGGTTGGCCTTAACAAGTCTGGCGCCTTGGGCGAAATTTTTATTCGCCGCCCTCTACCTCCAAGAAAAACCACCGATCAGGAAAGTCCGCCACCCAACTTCGCCACCTCATGAGGTCGATAGTAATTCCAGATAACATCAGCGAGACACCATTTCAGTACCAAATCCAAATATCATGCCATCCTTGTCCACTTTGTCATTTTTGCACTCATCTCTCTCACACTCTATTGTTTTAAGGTACCAAATCGTACTTATTGAACGAAGACAGCACTACGTTTGATGTTTTGAAGAAATGCGCACTTGCGAAAGTCCCAGGTAAAGTCCAGTAAGAACTCAATGGAATCTTCTGATAATTGGGAGTACCAGTGGTGTGAGGTAGGCGCGTGCCATCTCCAGAAAATCAATCAGAAATGTTTGATTTGGTAAGTTGGATCAGTTTAATTGAGTAAGACTTCGAGCTTCTAAAGAAATTGGGGCAAATTTTTGGGATTTCATGAAATTTTAGTGAACTTTTCCGTTGAGTTATTTAGTGGTTCGTCACTGAATCCTCGATGAGCAACCATCTATTGCAAAACTGCTCACTCTTCACTTCTGATCAACTTATAGGTGCAGGGACATGAACGCTAGGAATCGTTCTTTCCGAAGGAATGTTCTTTGTTTTACTGTGCGAGTTTTTTGCAGAAAAATCGAAAGTTAATAACCGCGCCAGACCCTCGAATTGCCCCAAATCTAAGGGCTGATTTAATTTTGATTTATTTCGCTTCGCCTATTGGAAAACACTCTCCGTCAATCACGAGATATTAATAAAAGATTTCAATCGGCAAGAAAAATGGCTTTTTAAGGACGTCGATTTTCGACGCCGAGGGCGGAATTTCACTTTCCCCTCTTCGCCCTTTAGGCACATGAGGCTGCAAATCTGCTACTTAAAAACCTAGATTAAACTCTTTTCCCTATTCTGAGCTGGAGCCTAAATTGTTTACACCCTAAGGGCTTAATCCCTGAGTGATGGCTCTTCAGCAATAAGAGAGGCGTTTTCGCTTTCCCTCACGTTATCGCCTTGGCCGACCGTAATTTTCCTTGTCGTCGGCGGCGACGTCCGGAAAATCTATCAGGAAAAATTATACACCATCCCTTGGGCGGGACGCTTATTTGGCGGTAAAAGCCCCAACGAGGGCAAATCGAGTTAAGTTTTATCAGATCAAAATTGAAAGATGTCATTTTGCGGGCTTTAACGCCTCGACATCAGTTCAGGTTGAGGTGGTTTTAAGGGAAATAATTCTGCAGAAGGTGTTTGGAAACTCTAGTTTAGCTAAATATTCAGGAAATTAGTCCACATAAAAGAAGCAGGAAAAAATCTCTAGACGCCTGAAAGACCGTCCAGTGGTCCAATATGTTGAAAATGTTAAAATATCTTTTTAATCGTAAAATTCAATGTGCGTTTCATATAATTTTTTTTTTAATAGAGGGCCTTAATAAATGCTTTTTTTAACTAATATTTAGTCAAGAATTTGTTCGGGTACGTATAGGTCTCCCAAGTAAAATCTATCTTTGCATGCACCTGAAATTTTCTGATTATTTCTAAATATGACCCACGTAGCCATCTGTAACATCACAGGGTCACCTGCATCTCTACGTGGTCATCTGTATTTCTTCTCATTTTGTCCTGTCCCTTCATTATCTCACTATGTACTCCTGACGGGTAATATACAGGGCGAGTCATGAAGAACTGTACCGGGTGTTCCGTTAACAGAGGAGTTAACAAAATAAACATAAGACAACTTGATCGTGCGCTAATGTGTTCGTTACCTGCGCAGAATAAAGCAGTTTAGAGTTTTCTCGATTTACTCAAAACGTATTAATTTTTGATACTTATGATGTATGTCGTATTTGTTCATTTTTCCTTACCAATCGAGTGGTGCAAAAATAATTGCAGGGTGCTATTTGGAAAAAAATGATTTTTTAAAATTTAAAAATTCTAAAGTTCAATAACTTTTTCAAATATTCTTCTTAATTCTTTAAATGTTTATAAAAATTTGTCGATTTTCCAGTAATTGAAAATTAACTTCACCGATTTATGTCAAATAGCTTTGTAAACAGTTGAGTTTAGCTCTACAGGTGTCGAAAAAGTCGTAAAAATCGAAATAAATCAAAAAGAGTTGAGAATCGGTGCTACGTTTTATTATGAAACATATGTTTATTTTCAATACAAAACTCATTTTCACTATAAAAACTGCCATGTTTTATTTAAAAAAATGAAGTAAGGGTCAGTTTCCGGTTTAACCGAAAGTCATATCAGGTTAAAAATATTTTTAAAATGTCAGCTTTTTTCCACAAACAAAAACTTCAAAAATACGTTAAACTTATAATTTTCCATATAAGGATTGTGTCAGCTCCCAAAAACAGACCTTGTATATCATTGAGCATTATGGAAAATATGGCAGCATTAACACAACAGCAAGAACTAGTCGTCCAAAGATCATTAAAAAGCAACATGAACAGTCTATTATTCGAGAAATAAGAAAAAATCCCAAAATTATCACAACGCAAATCGCAAAAATATGGACAAATATTTGCATCTAAAATTCAATGTTGAATGTGTTCGAATCGTTTTAAGAAAACACAATTATGATGCTCGAACTGTCCTCAAAAAACCGTTTATATCTAAAGTTAATAAGGCTAAGAGGCTGAAGTGTGCTCGGGAACATCAAATCAAAGATCAGAACTTTTGGGACTGCGTCAAATTTGACGACGAAAGTAGATTCAATATACACGGATCAGATGGTAAACGAAAGGTTTTGAGAAAACCGAATTCAGAGCTGAAAATTGAAAATTTATCTGCAACTGCTAAACACGGAGGTGGAAGCGTTATGATGTGGGGCTGTATGTCGGCTGCAGGAGTTGGAAATTTGGTATTCGTCGATACAATAATGGACAGTAAAGTATATTTGAACATTTTAAAGTCAAATCTCCTGAGCACTTCTGAAAAATCGGGCCTCAACGGATCGTTTACTTTTATGCACGACAACGACCCGAAGCATACTGCGCTTTTACCAAGGCAGTGGCTGCTCTACAATATTAAAAGTACGTTGCCCCACCCGCCCCAATAACCGGATTTGACCCCTATAGAACATTTATAGGAAGAATTGGAGCGTGGAATAAGATCCCACAACATAAATAACAAAAAGGACCTAAAAAAATTCAAGAAGATTGGAATCAAATATCGCCAACGGTGACCAGAAATGTGGCAGATTCAATGCCTCGCAGGGTGTAATCGGTCATCAAAGCCAAAGGAAACCCCGCAAAATATTAATGGTTTAATTTCTATTAGAATTGTTAGAATTAATAACACTGATAAACACAGGTTTTGTGACATGACAATTTTTAGGCGTTTTTAATGTATTTTAATACCCTCGAAACAGAATTTTTCTATCACCCATAGATACTCTGTAACATATGTAGCTATAATTTAAAATACGTAAAATTTCTTCTTCTACTAAATCCTGCCGCGACATGCATGGTAATACATATGTCCTGTTAAGACAAGTTCGTTTCTGTTTTTTCACATCTAAACATTATACGTTTCGCGATCACATTGTGTTTATTAGTGGACTGGCTTCCGAATTGGTTATATTTTCGATGTATTGAACAGTGAAATGTAATTGGAGTACACTAAACAATACTGTTTTCTTTGCGAATGGGATAGCCGTCCACGGGAACACCATCATGTACAGGGTGAGTCAATGAACTTTAAAAGTGACTTAATGAATTTAAAAATTTACTCTCAAACTAGATAAGCTATGTGACATGTTTAAGAAATATGCATATTTTGAAAATATTTAGAGGCCTACAGGGTCGCTCAAAAAAGTTTGGCTTTCAAAAGTTACATTTTTTTAATTACACACCCTGTATTTGAGTAGCCCATTGTATTGTAGTCATAATTATAAGAGTTTTTTTTTATGTAGTTGAATATGCCTATTTTTTATGGTTTAGAAGATGTCGAAACTTTTTTTGGAAAAACTGTAATTTTCGAGTACTTATTTATTGACACATAGCATATTTAATTTTCATAGGACAGCATTTATATTTGGAATCATGAAGGTAAAAGGCTAGGTCGATGTTTCGCCAACTAATCATTTGAGATAAAACCCAAGGGTGTCTACTATTTATGTGCCACCATAAAAACATTTAAATTTAAGAAAAGTCACTTTTTTTAGCTATATACATATATTTAGCACCCTATATATTTTAAGCTTGCCTAATAGTACTTTGAAAAGCCGTCAAATTTTATTAAGTAAGTTTTATACCTATCGTTAATAGTTTTCGAGATATTTTAGTTTCAACGAATTCTACACAACAATGGAAACAACAATATTTTAATCAAGTAGCCATGAAACAAATGCGACTCTCAACACGTCAAAATGGAAGTTTTCTTATTGTGTGGTTATGTTTTATTTCTTTTATATACAAATTTGGCATTTAATAAATAATTAATATAATAATAATATAATTTCATAATTAGTAACAACGAAGTTTACCCAAAACGAATTAATCGATATGATCTATACAGGGTATTCGGAAAGGCCATGCCGTCAATTCTAGGAGATATAAGGAAGACTAAAATAATGTTAGTACTTTATATAAAAAAAGTTCCTAGCGGCTTTCGTTACAAAATTATTTGCTCTGAGAGTAAAAAGTAAAAAAAAATTTTTGCTGTAACTTTAAAAAAATTATCATGGTAACAATGAAAGTTGAGCGGTTTAAATACCATATAGTCGTGCTTATTTTCATCAGATGTTTCATTCAAACAGATGTTTTATATGTCTTCCTTTTGCAGGGAAAGTCAAAATTTCTCATTTAAACTCATTCATTTTTTTAGTGAGTTGACCAAATCAGTATTTTTCCCATAGCTTGTTTTTTTTCATAACTTTCCTAAAATAGCAGTTTATTGTACAAAATGAAATGCATTACAGTTAAAGTTATCAAAAATGTTCATGTCAACATTGGTTATTTCAATAGTATCATGGAGTTTGGCAACTAGGGGTACACAGATATGTATCTAATGTTCGAACTTGCAGAAGGAAATGCTGTTGGAGTCGCTGCCTTACAATCCACGCTGTTCATATTGAATATTTTTGACAACTTTAGCAGCAATACATACCATTTTTCACAATAAACTGCTATTTTATTTGATTTCAAATTATTAGCATATATGGTTCATGTCGATAATAAAATGTGGTTTTCTCAAAAACGGTACGAGTTATCGATTACAGCCTTTTTTGAAGGAAAGTTATAAAAGAAAATACTGATTTCGCCAACTCACTAAAAAAATGAATGAGTTTAAATGAAAAATTTTGATTTCCCCTGTATAAAAAGGACATATGAAATATTTGTTTACGTGCGAAAATAAGCACAACTATGAGTTATTTAATCTGCCCAATTTTCATTGTTACCATGATAATTTTTTTAAAGTTACTGCAAAAATATTTTTTTTAACTTTCACTTTTTTTCTCTTTTTAACCTCCTTACTTTGAGAGTGAATACCTTGGTAATGAAGGCCGCTAGGATTTTTTTCTATGGAGTACTAGCGTTATTTTAGCCTTTTTTATAACCCCTAGAATTTATGACATGATTTACACCCTGTATATTAAGCAAGGCGAATAAAAATGTTTTTCTTGCCAAACGTGCATATATGTTTATAAAACGAAATACCCTGAGCGACGCACATCTGATGAACGCAGCTTTCAAAGCTTAATGGAAAGGTTTAATTCTACTGGATGTATTCGTTATCCAAAACATAAAGTGACTAACGGAAAAGTTACCAATGAAAATACGAAACTTCAAATTTCATACGCAAGAAAACCCCCAAGTAAACAATCGTAAAGTAGCTCAAATGTGCGGTATTTCACAGTCAACAATAAACCGAACAACGAGGAAATATAGGGTGCGCCAACTGAAACAAAAACAAGCTGTTTTCCCGATTGATGAAGGAGTTATGCAAAACCATATCGGAAACGGTAGTAAAAGCATGATGGTCTATAGTCGTAAAAGAATCGAATATAATGCAAAGTCAAGCAGAAGGATCATAACTAAGAAACGTAAAAATTTCAATGATAGCACACGAAAGTGATAATCACTAGAATGAAAATCGTGAAAGATACCTAGGATGTGAAAATGTACAAAAAATGCTACTGTTTTGAGCCATACATTATTTAAAAAATTATTACTTCTGTCTAAATTACGCAAAATTCGAAAAAAAAGTAGAGCATTTTGTTCCAAAAAAATTTAATACATTAAAAAATAATATTATTTGTTTAATAATTCAAAAAAATAAAAGAAATTTGAAAAATTTGTCAAGTATAGTTAGGAAAATACTCTTATTTATAATCGATTTTTATGAAACTTAGGATAGTTAAAGTCTCTTATGGTACAATTATTACCTACAATTTTCGACCCATTATCTTAATCAGAAAGAAATTTATTTTAACAAATTCTCAAATAATAGGACTCCTTTGGAAGGCCAATATTTATAGGAACTTTTTTTACTCTTTTTGGCATTCACACATTCACCTTTTTTTTTGTTTTGTACCAACTTTTCCAAACACCCTGTATACTCGTAACATGTCCACAGTGCTCAAACGAATGCAACTCCATTTATGATCGACTTGAAACTTAGACAAAAACACTGAACTAATTTTTTCGTTAACTTCAAAGATTAATTGGGTGCCGAAATTCGTCAGCGGATCGTGAGCACCGCGAAGGCTAAATACCATAGATTCCGGATGAAAACCGGCGTACTTTCTAAACGAATAGAAATATCGAATTGAAATTTTCAGGATGTAAGTAAAATTTTAAGCTCTTGCTAATTAAAATACCAGACACACATCATGCTATTTGATATTTGCAGAAAAATTCCAGACTTCATAACAAAGCGTATTTTAAGGTTACTTTCGTTAACTAAAATGGATTTTCTGATATATCTTTAGTTAGAGCAAAGAAAGTTCTTTTTGATGAGCCACCACTTCTTAAAATCCTACAATTCGTTTCCGAGATATTTAAGTTTTTGTCTGATAACATTCGCAGCGCCCTCTACAGAAAACTTGCAAATATAAAAAAAAATCATTTACGAAAATTATGCAGAAATTTTCCATAAATAAAACGTTGACACTCAGTTCACTTTTTCCTTGCATTTTCTTCAGTTATTTTGCATATTTTCATTCACTATATGAAATACGTCACTTAGCGGTGGAGTTAGGAATTTTAAAAATATTTCCAGCATTTTCTCTTGGTCACTTTTTTATATCATTTTTTTATTTCAAAGCTTCACCTCCAATAGTTTTAGAGATATAGTCGACATCCCCTATTAAAGCGACGCCTGGTACATATGTACATCTACCATGCAACAAAATTGCTAAGAGGAATATCGAATGAGTATTAAAAAGTTGCTCGCATTTTTTATCGTTATTATAAAGGAAGTTTTACACATTTTGTCGAAAAATGGTTTTGGCTATAACTTTGTAACGCCAGTTTGCTTTTGTTTCATTTCCTGGTGAAAGAACACTGTTGTGCATGAGTAAGATAATGTATTCAGAGTTAAAAAAAATCCAGGTCCGTCTTCAAAAAATTCAGTAGGTTTTATCCAGATCAAAAAAACACCGTGTATACGAATTTTTGAAGAAGCGCTATGCGCATTTTCTGAAGGTCACAGTCAACAATACAACAGTACAAAACACAGTAAGTAATCGCTGCCAAAAGATGCAAAGGATAAGTTTTTTCAGTTTTTAGTTACCTAAAAAAAGGAACAGCAATGATATTTCTGAATTTAATACCAGCGATTCTAATTAAATCTAACAGATTAGTCTGAGTAAACAATGTGGTTTTGATTTTGACCATTCAGCAAAATTTTGAACCACTGCAATCGCAATGCTTGTTTATCTCCAACCCATTTTTTGTTACTTACCATGATGACTAACTTCTTCAACATCCAGAAGAACTATACAGGGTTCACCTTTGGGAGTTGACGCAATCCATATATAGAAAATGACGGGTTTAATATATTATTGAAGTTTGTATTTTTGTTTCGTGGAAAAAACCTGACATTGCAAGAATATTTTCAACTTGAAATGAGTTCCGGTTAAACCGGAAACTGACCATTTCTTCATTTTTTTCAAATGGAACATGGCAGTTTCTTTTTAGTGAAAATGGATTTTGTGTCGAACATAAACACAAGTTTTATAATACAACATAGTACCGATTCTCAACTGTTTTTATCTTGATTTTTACAACTTTTTCGACACTTTTACAGGTTTACTAAAACTTCACTATTTACACAACTCTTTGACATAAATCGATTAAGTAAATTTTAAATTACTGGAAAATTGACAAATTATAAACAATTAAAGAATTAAGAAAACTATCTGAAAAAGTTAAAAAAAAATTATTGAAATTTAGAATTTTTAAATTAAAAAAAAAACTTTTTTTTTAAACAGCACCCTGCAAATATTTTTACACCATTCGATTGGTAGGGAAAAATGAATAAATACGACATACATCATACGTGTCAAAAATTAACACTTTTTGAGTAAATCGAAAAAACTCTAAACTGCCTTATTCTGCGCAGGTAATAGATACATCAGCGCACCTCTGAACGATCAAGTATCCCCCTTATCAATCAATCAACCCTGTATCTTAGGGGAGTTGATATTACTCCCGTAGGACCCTCCGAGATCTTTGGGAAACATCTTCGCAGATGCAGGGGACCAAAATCCTCGGGTCGATCCTGTCTCATTCTGGGGGGTTCCCACCCCAAACCCCAAAGTACACGCTTGTGCATATAAAAAATCGCGAAATGTCCACAGCCTGCGAAACTGGAAAGATTAATTAATTGAAAATTCCATCCGATGAGGAACAAAAGATAAATTACGATGCCGAAATGAGGCGACTGTCGAAAGTGACGCGTCGAAAATGGCGTCGACGGGGTTAGTTAATAAACTATGATTAATAACCGATTACGGGGTGGTTTCCTGAAAGGGGTTCCAGAAAACCTGAGATTTTTCCGGATAATGAGGGATTTTTTACTTGACGTGTAGCAGCTTTTTCGAGCATCTCAAATGTCATTAATCAGGGAAAATATCGTATAGCACGTGTGCCTGGAAAGCCGTATTAGAGTGTGTTAGAAATTCGGGTAAATGTAGGCCCTTTGGTGGTTACTGCATCTAAATTGCACCGGAAAAAACGAAAAAATCGTGTCTATTGCAATTTCTGCAGGCTGTAACGTATTATCATGGAGATCCAGGGGGCGATAGTACTCCGCAAAATAGTAAAAAATGCTAATAGACCCATGGTCAAAAACGCATCATTTTCGATGTACAGGGCGGCTTGCTTTCAATCATTTTTATAATTTTGTTTTCGTTTAAATTTATTTTTATTTTTAAAAAATTTCATCAAATGTTACGAATTGCTGCAGATAGTTGAGAACTGAGCCGGATCATTATTTTTTTCTTATTTCCTTCACATTCTTAATTTGCTTTGGCGGACATTTTTGCAAATTCTACGAAAACGATGAAAGATGTGAAAGTACTGCAAGAGATCAAAAAACTAAAGAACCGAGGAAAGAATTAAAATTTGTTATCAAAACTCATACAGGCTGCTTCAAGAAAAGATACAAAGCATAAGATTGTACATGACCCAAAGAAACACAACACCCTATATACGGCTACCGACGATTTTGATATTTTGTTTTAGAGGGTCTTAAACAAAATAGGTGTACGAAATTTAAAGAATTTAACTCTAAGCATACCTGAGAAAAAAGCAAAATAAGAGTAAAAATGTTCAACTTTGCCGTCCTATTTATCGGAAATGGTGCGTTTTTGACCATGGGTCTATTAGCATTTTTTTTATTTTGCGAAGCACTATTGCCCCCTGAAATATCTCCATAATAATATGTTACACCCTGTATAATGATGCTCGCTCGTTACGCCACTACTTTTAGAGCAATCAAAATGACATTTTTTGGGATTTAGTAAAGAATCAAAAGTAACATGCCACATCGTAGATAGTAGTGAAACGTACCACTTATGGAATATTAAAAAAAAACCTTAGAATCCCTAATGATTTATTTCAATAATTTTTCTATAAGTAGAGTCCTAAAATGTTCACCTGTTACGCCTCTGGTTTTAGGACAATCAAAGCAGTAAATTTTCATAAAGGCTTAAGGCTAATATTTTACCCTTTAAGCAGCAGCGCAACACTTTGCTCTTAACATACAACGTGTCAATTTGGAAACGAACCACCTTCGATATTTCGGTGCTTATATAAAATATGTAAATATGCAAAAACACGTCGATTTTATTTTCAAGGGAGACATTATTTAAGTCGATTTTCTATTAAATTGCATGCACACTTTAGCGGGGATCGAAACAACCACTAAAATCTTAAATGGAAAGGGAGGTTGGTTATACTTCATTTGAAAGGTTTTTCAATTACCTTTCCAAATGTACTTGTTCGTTTTTTTTTATTAAGAGGTTTTTGAAAAATGATATCCAAACCGTAAACAAGCTTAGGTATCAACTGTGTTATAAAAAAATTGTTTATGAATGTTTTAAATGTTCAAAATTCTGTCTATTATTTTTTAAACAGTAATAATAATTTAACAAAAAACTCAAGAATTCCATTGTCCTTTTTTAATGGAACACTTTTACTCTTGCCGTGTCTTTCTATAAGTAAAATATTTTTATAAATGCGTTTGCAAATATAAATAAGCAAAAAAAAACGAATTGATCATCCGTCGTTTATAAAACCCACTTTCAAGATTTGGAAGGATTGAAGAGAAGAATTACAGATGCGTGTGGGGAAATGAAAGAAGAAATTTTTGTGAATGTTAGAGCGCAATTTGAAAACAGTCTTTATTACTGTTTAAAAAATAATGGATAGAATTTTGAACACTTAGAACATTCATAAACAATTTTTCTATAATACAATTGATACCTAAGCTTGTTTACGGTTTAGACATCATTTTTTCGAGAACCTCTCAATAAAAAAAAACAGGTACATTTGGAACGGTAATTGAAAAGCTTTTCAGGTGAGATATAACTCAACCCCCCTTTCCATTTAAGATTTTAGTGGTTGTTTCCACGTCCTCTAGAGTGTGCAGGCAATTTAATAGCAAATCGACTTAAAGAACGTCCGCTTTGAAAATAAAATAGACGCGTTTTTGCATATTTACATATTTTCTATAAGGACTCAAATATCGAGGGTGGTCTCTTTTCAAATTGAGATGCTGTATAAAAAAATCGAAAAATCTCTTATAAAACATTTCAGTATTTTTGATACAAAATTCCCAAATCTCATCTAGTCCTCCTTTGATTTTAGGCCAGTAATTTGGATGCCACATTTTGTCGGATTTCACAAACACTCATAATATCTCCCAACATGCACAGTAGCGGAGCATGATTTGGTTTAAGATATTTTGCTTGACTTAACCCCGTGATATCAGCCCTCAATTTTCTTTTATGTTTCCTTTCCCCTTTCGCTTAAATCGATTGATTTGAACTCAATATCGACCGTTGATATTTTATCTGAGAGCCAGAATCCTGTATGCTATAGAATATAATGCAATTTTCCAGCTGACTCAGCCGGGCCTTTGGCGTATTTACGTTTCGGAGTTGTTATTTTCAGTTTTCCCGATTGCCTGCCCACGTTCAAATAAAACAAATTCGAAATCGCCCTGGTTCGCTGATTATAATAAAATCGTCGATGAGAATATACATTTGGATGATTCAGTTTTGTCATTGATTAAAGCAAATTCTTGACATAATTGCGAATAAAATTTACATTAATAATTGGGAGAGTGCTTTCCAATCGAATTTATTACAGAGTACTAGGGCGACTACAAGAGCACCAAAACATGTTTTTCCGAGATAAAATCATTTCTCTAACACACCCAATTTGTAGGCAAACTAATGCCAAATATTTTTAGTGGGCCCACGAACCTGGTCGCCGCTGAAAGCCAGCGGTGCGAGCATTAGCTTCCAGAACAAATATTTCGTAGTCAAAGGCCGGACGTCGCTAAGTGCCCCCTAGCTACATTGGAGAAATATTTACCTAAAGAATAGTTTGTCAAGGCTGCATTTTTACCGTCCCGGAAGGAAAAGGGGCAAAAGCTCGCTCTGGCAATAAATGCCGCGGCCGAGAATGTCTGGAAATTCTGGATGTTAAAACGTTTCCTAGTTGTTTTCTATGGCTTTAAGTAGTTCGTGTATGTTGGGTTTTCTTTCCTGTTGCTCTTCTTGTAACAAGCATTCTTATTGTCGGTTAAGGAGAGGTGCTTAAAGTGTTTAATTGCCAGATTCGCCTCTAGTCTGGATGATTATACCAGAAATTTCAGAGCCTAAAAATTCCTTATAAAAGTACTATAAATGAAACCGCATTTGGATCAATATCTTTACCGTCGACTATTCATAGCATTTACACAGAAGTGTATTCACCATTCTGCCCAGAAAACAAGCAAAAAT